>NC_133771.1:216171496-216234086 GCF_003597395.2 Chelonoidis abingdonii
TCTTTTAAAACGGTTTTCTGTACTCTCCCCGACGAGAGGAGTAGCGCTGAAATCAAGTATTGCCATGTCGGATAGGGTTAGTGTGGCCGCAAATCGACAGTAGGGCCTCGGGCGTATCCCACAGTGCACCATTGTGACCACTCTGGAAAGCATTCTGAACTCGGATGCAGTGGCCAGGAGAAAGGAAAAGCCCCGTGAACTTTTGAATTTCATTTCCTGTTTGCCCCAGTGTGGAGCTCTGATCAGCCAGGTGGCGATGCAGTCCCAACCAAAAGAAGAGCTCCAGCATGGACCGTGCAGGAGACACTGGATCTGATCGCTGTTGGGAGACAATCTTTCTATCAGAAGCTCCGTACAGAAGAGAAATGACAAAACATTCTGAAAAAATCTCCAGGCTATGATACAGAGTTCCCAGCCACAGTGCTGTGGTGACAAGCGTAATGGAAAGCCAAGAATCAAATGACGCTCAAGAGGAGGGAGGAGGGGGGACTGAGGACTCCAGCTATCTCACTGTCCCGGCAGTCTCCGAAAAGGCATTTGCATTCTTGCTGAGCTCCCAATGCCTGAAGGGTCAAAAACATTCCGGAGTTCAGGATATAATGTTATCATTTACAACCCTTTCGCCCCATCCACCGAAAGAAAGGGAAAAAAACGTTCTCGCCTTTTTCCTCAATGTCACTCTATTCTACCTGCATGTTTGCTGGTAGATGGGTGTTGCAGCGCTGAACACCAGCATCCCTTCCAATGGCAACGGTACAGATATTGACAATATCCATCGTAATCATCACCGTTGAGTGCTCCGGTGGCCTCGGTGAAGGTTCAGCAGGGGCGCCTGGGAAAATGGATGACTCCCAGTCAGATGTACAGAACGGCTTTGGAACCGTCTTCATCATGAGCACTGAGGCCTGAGCTCCATCCAGCCCCCCCCCCCCCCCTTCCATGTCTAAAAGAAAGATTCGATCTGCCTGGAATCATAGCACAGGAGGCTGGGCTCGCTCTCCCGCCACCACTTTATGTCCTGCCTGACTATCATAGCAGCTGGAGGCTCCTCTCCCTCGTTTAAAGAGCCCTTTATATCGATATAAAGGGCCTCATTGTGTGGACGGGTGCAGGGTTAAATCGGTTTAATGCTGCTAAATTTGGTTTAAACGCGTAGTGTAGACCAGGCCTCAGATAAAGCAGGTTACTGCTATTCTTTAGGGCAGCCGCTAAAGTTGTCTTGTGAATGAAGACTGTGTCTTCTCGTTGTGCAGAATGAAATGAGAGACTAGCTTTCGAAAATACTACGGGAGGAGAAAAATGTAACTACATTTTGCATTCTTTTAATGAATAAATACAAAGGGACACAAATCTTTACATAAATCAATTTCAGTGGATAATGTGGGGGATTAACCATAACAGAAAGTAACGTGAGTTATGTAAGAGAACTTGTAATAAATTATATGTACAGTGTGCACTCTGTGAAAGGCATGTCTTTTATCAGAAACAGGAAATATTGGATCTCTTCTCATCTATTCTTTATGAGTGTGTTACTCGAGAGAATCCGGAGATGCTGCCTGCATACATAGCAATAGATCAGGTAGAGTGAACAGGGTTCATTTTTTTTTATCCTTAATAGTACTAACTCTGCAGAAGAGTATCATGTCGGTCTTACTCCTTTCATACGTATCATGGATATGAGAAATGGAAAATAGAAATCTGTCAGTAAACCTGTGGTGACAGAGCAAAGATTTCAAGATAACAATTGAAAAATAACCTAACGAGGTTATAAAGATCAGGAGAGGGTAATCTAGTTTTTTTTGATTGACACACTGAGGGAGGGAAGTCAGTTATTTTGCAGTTATGAGGGGGACATTTCTTTTCTAGTACTGATCGAGTTCACAGTATATCTTTGTGTTTTCTCTCCTGTTAGGCCGTGAGGATATTAGAGAGAAAAGAAATGTCTGAGACCTTTGAACTATGGCAGATAAAGCTGGTATTAGAATTTTTTAGCTCCAGAAGCCACCAGGAGAGGGTGAGGAGAAATCCAAACAGAGGGCTCTTCATGAATTCTGAATTTCTGCCTGTGATGAAGTGCACTATCGATAATACTTTGGACCAGTGGCTACAAGGTAAATAGAGCAGCATGAGTTTAGTGCCACATTTTGATTGAGAGTCTGTGACCTGCACTGGGAGAGATCTGGCACCTTGCTGTACAGCCTCTGGGTTTCAGTCTTCTTTGGTATCTTGCCCATCAGCTGGTTTTTTAACTTCATTAGTGGAGGGGTGTGTGTGTGGGGGGAGAAAATAAAGAACAGATTTCTTATGTTCGAATCCTGATTATCTGCTGATTGGCCAGTTTGAAAGAGTGAATGCTGCCTCCTTCAGGTAATCAAAAGAAGAAATTCTAGCTGATTTTTTATTTTATTTTTTTTTATTTTTTTTTAAATCTTAAATATTTGCACAAAACCAGGTAGTCTTTAAAAGCTGAGCTGGTGCTCTGAGCTGCTGCCACCACTGGAATTTTAAAATAGTCTCCAAAATCTGGCTACCTGAGGCATGGGAGGCCCTGTGTAGTGTGTATTGTGTAGAACAGCAATATGTGTCTGCATGTAAGCCCATCGGTTCGGGCCTCGTCCCCCTCAGGTGCGGCGGGGAGCCAGGGCGCCTCCTTCTTGGCAGCGGACGGGTTCCACGCTGGTCGTGTACTCAAGGGTCACGCAAATTAGGTCTATGGGCCCTGGCCCTCAGGCAGGGCGGCACCAAACAGTTCGGGCTCTGGCCCTTTGGGGCAGGGCAGAGCGGTAACAAAGTCTAGGGGCCCTGGCCCTCAGGCAGGGCAGGGCACCAAACAAACCGTAGCAACAGCTCAGGGGCTTGGCTGAAGGGGAATTCAGCAGCCGGTTAACGGGTTGGCAGGGGCGAGCGCAGGCCAGCCACTCCTCTGCAGTTCCAGCCCCGGGGCCCTGGATAGCGGCAGTCGCCCTAAGCGTCAGCAAGGTGTCCGGACCGAAACACATTGACGGGGGTCAGCGGGGCTCCCGACCGAAACACTGACAGGGTGGTCAGTGGTGGCTCCCGACCGAAACACACTGACAGGGTGGTCCCAGTGGGCTCCCGACGAAACACACGGCCAATATGGCTCGGGGGCCTTTGCGGCCTGACTGTCGTCAGCTGCCCCCGGGCTACTTCCAACTTCCCCCTCCCCTGGTACCTGTCCTCGCGCGGCGCAAGTCAGCGTGGTCCCAGACCATAGGTTCCTCGAGAACTGGGGAGAACAGGCTCTGGCGGCTCCTCCGCCAGCGGCACGAGGGGAGTTCAGGCTGAGGGTCCTCAGGATAGCGGCACGGGGCAGGTCCGGCCAGCGCTCCTCGGTATACTTGGCCGAGCAGGTGCAGCCGAGTACAGGTCACGAGGGCAGTCTCTTCGGCGGTGACCAGCGGCTCCTCTGGATAGGTGGCCCGAGGCAGGTCGGACAGCCCGTCTGGATACTTGGCCCGAGGCAGGTCCGGCCAGCGCTCTCAGGGATAGTGAGCACAAGGGCAAGCTGGGCCGAGCTGGAAAAAAAAAGGAGGCTCGAACCTCCACGTCTGGTACTCTTCGGCGTCCTGGGCTCAACTGAGCTCTGGGCCCTGGCTTTTATATTTCCTGTCCCGCCCCTTGACTTCCGGGGGACAGGGACAGGCGGTACTGGCTCTGCCCACGGAGGTGCCTGCTCTGGCTCTTCCCCCTCAGGTGCGGCGGGGAGCCAGGGTGCCTCCTTACACTGCACTTCTCTGTATGTGTGTGTGTGTGTGTGTGTGTGTTTCATTTTGTGTAATTACCTGGTATCCCAAGTTTGCACCTTCTGAGAGCATCATGTTCCCACTGGAACACTTTAACATAGCATTTGTATGATACCTTGAGGGCTCAGTTTGACTGCTTCCTTGTATGGAAAGTTTGAGTTAACGCAGGAGATGACTCAGACTTCCCTAGTGTTCCAAGGGGCAGAGCTGTCCTGTGAGCCCAGCAGAAGCGAAGCGGGGGTTAGCTTTGAGGAATGGCATAGTGGTAGTCCTTGAATGAAGAGCTGCCACAAGCTAAAGCCCTGTCCTTGGTAGTCAGTTCTGTGGGGGGAGAAATCCCGCCAACAAACCTATGTGACAGGGAGCAATGTCCCACTCAATGCCTCTCTGTGTTCTGTTCTCTCAACAACTGAGAAAACGGTCCCTGAATCTCAGCAGACTCCCTTGTATGTTACAGCCGGAGGGGACGTCTCTCTGCACTCCTACCTAAGTGGGCAGCCTACTGAAGAATCTCAGTTAAGTATGCTGGCCTGCTTCCTCGTTTACCACTCAGTCCCAACCCCAGGGCAGCTCTCAGCAGGTGGCTTAGAAGGTAAGGTTATATCTGGGCTGGGTTGGATTGGGCCTACTGTTACTATAAGTTTGATGGCCTTTCATGTTTACCTCATGTGTTAAGTTGTTGCTATAATGTAGATAATTTTTTTTACAGCTGTGCAAGTATTTTCTTTTCTTGTGACTTTTCTTGGACCTTTATGTGGTGAGCAGGGCCCTTAGCTGTAGGGACGTGATGGGGAATGAAAGAGATCAGCCTTAGCCACTGCTCTTCAGTAGACACCCTGGCTTTTCTCCAGGTTGATTTGGATAAGGATATGAGGCCTTGTTTTCTTAGCACTCAACTAGGGACCTTCAGTGCACCATAGGGCAGCAGGACCTTGCACCTGAGGGGACTGACGTTTCCAAAGGCAGCGGACAAGATCAGACAGATTGCAGTCTCCAGTCCCCTGCTCCCCTTTGTTACTCTAGTTTTGTCCTGAATATCATTGCTCATCTTTCCTTTGAGCACCTAGATGGCTCTGGAGAGAGGACATGCTGTCACGCCTGTTTTCCTAGTGGCAACCTGTTTGGTTAGGCAGGTAGGGAAATTTCATTCCGTGGCCTCTGTTGAATACCCCACTGTCACAGGCTGATGCTGAGAGCAGTCCCGTCCTCACGAGCCTGATCTGGGTGTTGCTTCCTGCTGACCCAGTTCTGGGAAGGCCTCCACACTTTCTTTGATGGGTGGGGAGCTCTGTGACATTTTAGAGACCCAAGAAGGATGGGACCACCTCTGTTGGCAGAGGAGTTAGGGAATTTATTGCTGAAAGCTTATTAGCTAAAGGCACAGCTCCTCCTTCCGAAGGCCTGGCCATTCCACCAGAGCAGACTGCACCGTGGACACAAGAGGGGAAAGTGCCTCTCCCTTGTATATTTTCAGAGTAGGTGTCTGGCCAGCCCTTCAGACCCTTCTTACCTTCACAGGTCACATGGGCAGGCCTCTGGAGACACCACCTTTCTCTGTCTGGGGTAGGTCTTTGCATTGGGAGCTCCCCATGTCCTGACAGATGGCGGGGACCCAAGAGAGGGCCCTCTGCTTAGCACTAATCCATTCTCCTGATAGCCTGACTTTGCTTTTCAACATCTGCTTTCGTAGATGCTCTGTTCTAAACCCAGCTGTTCAGAAATCAGGCCTTCCCCTCCACCTCGTGAGATTTTAAAAAACAATCAGTGTTGTCTCTTCTGCTTTCTGGGATTTGAGCCTCTCGGGTCACGTTTTTCAGCTTTTCTCCCCAACCACGGGGTCCAGAACCTGACTACTTCTAAAGGAAAGCCGAGACTCCCCTGTAACAACAGCATTCGGGGAGCTGGGGCTGTAAGAAAAACACAACTTTCCAGGAAAGAGAGTCTCACAAGAGCTGGAAATCTGTAGGTGTTCGCAGGGTGCCCTTCTTCTAGTCCTCCTGTTCTCCCTTGGGGCATTCTGTTTTTTTGTTCTTCAGAGTTGTTGCTCAGACTCTTGGGGGTTGCCTCCCTTGGCTCACTTTTCTAGGAGAGGCTTTTATAACTGGCTTGTTCAGTGAACGTCATTCAGGTTACTTTGCACATACCTATCACTTCATTTCTTCTTTCCCCACACACAGAGTTGCCAGGTCGGGCCTGGGGATTGAGTACAAACATTGTGAGAAGCATACAGAATTGCTAGACTGTCAGGAGTTACCAAGCGTGTATTCCTTACTCCAGTGGTGATGGCAAAATAAAAAATAAAACCCCAACCCCTCCCCCGGCGGAGGTAGCCAGGCTGTTGGGTGGGCGCGCGGTACAAATAAGGCTCAGCCGACCCTTTCAGTGTGGGAAGGCATTTGGAAAAGCTGGAGAGAGAGTTGTTTTTTTAAAAGACACTCAAAAGAGTAGAGACAGGAGAGTGAGAGACTAACAAAGTGCAAGGTCAGGCCTAAAGGAGCATTGGGTGGGGACACCATCAATTGAAAGAAAAATCCCATTTGCATATCCCCCTGAATTTTGTACCTACAAAAACCACCTCAGCTGAGTAGGATGTTTTAGTTTGTTTCCTTTGTGTGCCGTCAGTTTGGCTGTTGCCCTGCCGAGGCAATTGGATACCCAGTTTTCTGTCTGATTTCTGTGTTGCTGGTGGAGTCTTTAGTCTCCTTCACCGACACACAGACGGATTCCTTTGAGTCCTTTCCTGAGTGCTGTTGCAAACTTAAACTAAAAATCACCAATGTTTACTGTTTGTAGACTATCCATTTTGGGGGCGGGTGTTTGGACATTGGTGGTGTATCCGTCTGCTCAAAGACACGCATCCCTACTGCACTGAGCAGCAGTGATATTACGCTTCCAACACTGGTAACTGCTTCAGTATGGAGGGGTCTCCGGATACAGAATCATTCTCCTGCTTTTGTCTCACTAGGGAGCATGAGCTTTTCGGAACTGCTTGTGAAATTCAGGCAGCTGAAAATGCCAGTTCGTGCGTTGCTGCGACTTGCACCTCTACTACTTGGAAATCCACAGTCAATGGTGCTGTGACTGCCGAGATGGAGTCCCAGAACACCAGTCTTACACAGTGACCAAAAGTCAGTGCCAATAGTGGTCTTTTAAGTTATCTGAAAGACACGCAGATGAAGGGAACTTAACGTAACTTCACAGGCAATGTCCCAGGTATCTCTTCCACTTGCCTGTAGGTGTTTTGACTGGACAGGGAGCTTTGTATGTATTGTTGTTACGGTGAAGGGTACCTGCATACAACGAATTCACCTTTTACTTTTCTAAATAAAGTTTGTTTACAAAAAAGCCTTGTGGTGAGTCATGAAAATAACCCATCTGGAAGCAATTGGTCACCTCATGTCCTCGCCACCCAGTACCACAAGCCTTTGGCACTTTTAAAATGGTCTTTAATGAGATAGCAAAGGGCTTTTTTCAGGGCGGGCATACAGGACCAATAGGCCTCAAATTTCCCTCTTGGGCAGCTGGATGGAAACTATAAAGATGAGTCTTACGCCATCACATTCATATACTGCCTGTTTCTTTCCTTTCTTCAGCCCTTTTCAAAAAAGTTAATCTTTTTTCTAAAACATTTTTTTTTAAATGGGACCATTTTGAGCCCAGCAGAACAAAGACAACTTTGAATTTCCTTTTTTAGATGGCATTATCTTAATTTCTTTTTTCACCCGGTGCTGAGCAGAACCTGCTTACTGGGCTATGCTGCCTCTCAGATGAGGCTGAATCTGTGTATTTGGCTATGCTATTTGGACAGTCTGAAATTCCTGCTCCCCCACCTCTGACACACAGAGGTGGTGGCCCAGGAAATGGTTTGCACATGATAGAATTCCTGTGCAGCAAATGAGGAAAAGCTGCAGGCAGAAAGATGTTGACGCTGTGGTAAGAGCAATGGCCTAGAACCTTTGAGACCAGAGAGCTGGTCAGTGGATTTGCTGCAGGCTGGTTATGCAAGATGCTAAACTAGAGCATTTGAAGCCAACAGGATTGGCAGCCTCACATCTCTGTACTTCAGTTCTCCTAGAAGGGGGCTTGCTACATAGAGCCTGGAATGTTGGAGGGGTGGAGGAGCACAACCTGGAGCGCTGTCGGCTGGTGACCAACAACTGAGCAGAGGGGTTATGGGGCAGCCCTAGATCTTGGGAGAGATGGCAGCTTCCAAGGGACCACGTCAAAAACGGGCTAAGAAGTAGGAGGACAAGGTTGGGGGGTCACCTTTCTGAAGGCTGTATCGAGAACCCCTCATCACTGCCAGAAAAGAGGATGGCCTGAGGCGGGGGGCGGGGAGGGGAGGGGGGTGTCAAGCACTAGCCACAGACCAGGCTTCAGAGTGCAGAAAAGTTGTCAGGTTTTTCTGGGGGCGGGGGATGGGGGGGACTTTCTATTTTTACTTTTTAAAACAAACTTGTTTTAAATGAAATCTGAATTTAATCCAAAATATGTTAAGTCCTGAACATTCTTTCTCAAAATATTTAAATAAAAATCCATGATTATCAAAAACTTGGAGTTAGACTGTTTTTCTATGTATAAAGAAAGAATTGGGAAAAAGGTCTAATTTTGTAAATATGGCACAGGAGGTCATGTGCTATATTATGGGCTTGTTTTGTTCACTAAAAATCCATTTTATATGTTGTTTGAATTCCATTTGCCATCCTAGTGCAGCGTGTGACACACTTCATGAAGAAGACGTTAATTATCTAGTAAATAAGTTGTATTTCATTCACCATTTTAACATACTAAAATATACAATTAATATGAAAATATTAAGCCTTATAATTACTTAAGTGTATATAGTTATAGTGTATCTCTGTAGGTAGCAAAAAGACATAAAGGCTCTATTTAGTTGTAAGTCAATATGTTTTTATGGTCTATCAACCAATGACAATGCACCTTTCCTTAGAAAAGAACTGCTGTGCAAGTGGGACAGTTGACTAAATTGATGATTTAAGTGGAGGCTTTCCACTTGGTGACTTAAATCATGACTGAAATCAGTCCACCCAGCCAGGGTTTGTTCCTGGCTGTTCCACGCACTCCCTGTATGACCTTGGACAAGTCAGTTCATGTCTCTGGGCCTCCGGTTCCCCTCTGTCCAAAGGGGATGACACTGCCCAGCGCCAGGAGAGTGGGGAGCTGAGGGCATGGGCTGAGGTGAGGCATACAGATAGCAGCTGGAAGCTCATAAGGGTAACCTCTCTGGGAAGGGGGCTGGGTCTAGTGTGATGCCTGGGATAACTCATACTAATGGCCAGCGGTGACCAGGCGCTTTCCTCTGCTGAGATGGTGGCTCCAATAGCCTGCGTATGCACAGGCCTCCACGGTCGGGCTTTTTCTGGAGCACTGTGGGAAGGGGTGATCCCTGGGCTGAGATTCAGAGCAAGGTCCAATATCGTCAGCAAAGGCTCTCTATCCCAGCCAGCGAGAGTAGAGCCGGCCTGTGGCCGGGCCCCAGCCAGCCAGGCTCGCGCATGTGCTGTATAGCAGAGGAAGGGCCCTTCCAGAAAACGGTGCTGGGCTGGAGTGATGGTGCTGTGTTCAGCAGGCTGCAGGTGCAGTGTGACCCAGTTGCCAGTGCTAGGAAAGGTGCTCTCTCTCCATGGGTCCCATCGGAGGGCAGAGACAAGAAAACACACCCCACGAGGAATGAAAGCCAGGCCTGAAGCTGGGGCGCTGCTTTCAATGCAGCCCAACACATAAGTAACTCTGCCCCTGGGAAGATCAGAGTTTAAACTGTTCTGTACAAAGATGGCCGTTTCCTGGGTCCAGGGCAGCCCTGAAGCAGCGCCACTGTTCAGACAGTCCCTGGAGCCCCTCGCCACAGCCTGCAGCACCAGTCCAGGGAGTGCATGCTGCCGGTTGGCAGAAATCGCATGGATCTGCCTCTCCAAGGAGGCAAGCGATGTATTAGGGAGCTTCCTGCAGCTTAGACAAATATTCTCCGTTCCCCAAAGAATTCAGCGAGGTGCCAGCTAGGGTGACCAGATGTCCTGATAGTTAACCCTTTGTCCCGCGTCCTGATACAATGTACGATTGGGAGGCCATTTATCCCGATATTTGGGTAAGGAGGGAGGTGCTGACCCCGTGGGTGCTCGGGCTGGAGCACTCATGGGGAAAAATTGCAGTCAAGCTCCCTGCTCCTCGCTGCCTCCTCTCTTCTCCCCCTCCCCCGCCCCAGCGCACTGCATCCCTGCTTCCCCCTCCAGCGCTTCCTGCCGCCTAACAGCTGTTTGGCAGTGCTTAGCGCTTTCCAGGAGGGAGTTGGGAGGAGCAGGTATGCGGCGTGCTCAGGGGAGGAGTCAGAGAAGAGGTGAGGAAGGGTGTGGAATGGGGGCGGGGAAGAGCACAAGGATATAAATAGCGGCTGGTAGAGGTGCGTCTTGGCTCCCAGCTCAGGACCCCTTCCTTTCCCCTCTGGCAGTGTTTCTCCATCAGCTGGTGGGTCCAGCCCCCAGGCGGACATGGAAGGCAATCCTGGGGGTTCGGAAGTGTTGGAAAGTTCATTGCCCTCTAAAGTGAAGGACTTGTCTCTTTGCACCGCTCCCTGGACACCCTGACCCTTCGAGGGCACAGCCCTGTGACAGGGCCGTGGTGGTGTTCGTGTGGGTGCATTTTAACTCCTACAGGAAATGTGAAGGAGTGTAGCCAACAAGGCTGTGGGTAGTCAGGCCTAGTGGCTGAAACAAGAGCTTGGCCTATTGGTTAGAGCTGGGTCTGGTGTGTGTGTGAGGGGGAGGGGGCGGCAAAGTCCAGGACTGAGTCAAGGGTCCATACCAGAGAGGCAGAAGCCGAATGCCAGGTCCACAGGATCAGCCAGAGGCAGAGCAGAGGTAGCTGGTAGGAGGTAGGAAGCCAGAAGCTGGAGAGACCCCGGGTATGGGACAGGAGCAGGTTCAGAGACAAGGCCAGAGCAGGCTGGGAACTGGGCTGGAGCAGGCCAAGCCCTGCTGTGGGCAGGATACGGGTTGAACAGGCAGTGATCTGCTCCAGGTGCCAGGCCTATAAGCAGGGCCACTAGACCCACAGGCCTCACGGCTACTCGGGCAGCTTCCAGGCAGTGCAGCTGGGCTCACTGGGTGCCTAGCAGCAGGGCTGATCTGGGTGCGGGCCGGCAGCTGCTCCTAGGTCTGGCTCCTGGTGGGGCAGGAGGGTCAGAAACATGCCTGGCTGGGATGAAGGGGCTGGGCAGGGTGAGCAGCCTGGGTGTGAGATGGCTGAGCTCTTCCCTGCAGCTCACTCAAAATAGAAACCAGATGTTCCCGGCCTGAGAGACCCGAGGTGACAGCGGCATGGGAGGGACAGGGTCAGACACTCCTCCGGTTCATGCTGACGCTACAGCGCAATGTGAAGAGCGACCCCTGAGGCTTTGCTCTCCGCTTTGAAAGTCTGTGATGCTGTGGGGCTCACCCAAACCAGGAAGGGGTCCTGTTGCCACCTGCCCTGTGATGCTGGGGGTCTTCATACCATTTTGCTGTGGACACCAGGAGCCAGCCCACACACATAAAGGTCTCACCCTGGATTCCACCAGCCTCTTTACTCCTGGCAGGGTGACTCGCAAGGTCTTAACTACCAGACACTTTGACAAACCAGAGGGGGGAAGTCACCACAGAAGGAGTGGAACCTGCCCTAATTATCGGCTCCCTTTGGCACGCATGCTCCATGCTGTTTGTGCACCAGTGACCTCCATGGGGTGAAAACAAACGAGGTTGATTTGATAGAAAAGCCCCAGTCAGGAGGTGAAATAGGGAAAGCAAACACACGCATGACCCACAGAAAATAAACATAAAAATGCACCTGCTGGTTTCACACTTCTGCAGCAGATAAGTCCCTTTTCTAATACAAGTTACCTATTGCCTTTGCTCAGTTTCCAAGCATGCCCCTGTCATAAGCGGATCCAGCATTCCTTGCACAGCTCTCTGCCTCAGTGCTGGCCCTCTGCTTCGGGATAACCTCCGCTTAGTTCAACCCCCCTTCCTTCTAACAGAGTTTGCAGGGTTTTACTTTCTGTCAGACTAGGATGATTCATGGAGGTTGGGCAATAAATTCCCTCCTCCAAGTCCGGGGTTTTCTTTTCAGTTTCAGCTTGTTCCAATATTTTCCCATTAACTTGATTGGCCCATCTCTGGTCTTGTCCTGGGCTGTGTGATGTTAGGTGCTAGGGGCTAGTCTGGCTGGCTGGGGAGGCAGCCCCCTGAGCCACTGTTTGCTCACATAGCTCATAGCAACCCTCAAGGTCACAGCTCTACTAGCTTTCCAAAGACCTTACTGGACATACTTTAAACACAAAACCATTGTCTAGAATAAGTTAGTAAATGGCTTATTTGGGTTCAGACCCCTTGGGTGTCTGGACCCTGCTTGTCCAACGTCCCAGCAGGGGAGAAGCTCTGGCCAGAGGTGGTTCTAGGCATAACCAGACTAAGTTGTGTGAGGTGGGGCCCCAATTTTAGTGTCTCCGTATGGGCTTTGGGTTGGTGGAAATAACACCATTATTATTTGTTGCAGGTGGGTGAGGGGTAAGGGGGCCCCCAAATATTCCTACGTAGGGCTGCAATGGGCTAGCTCTGGCTCTGTCCCCTTTTTGCTGTGCTGATTCCCAGCTCCCATTCCAGCCTTGCTGCAGGGGACACACCCTAGGAAGTGCAGCCCTCTGGCCATGCCAGCAGCTCCTGTGCTGGGAAGGGGATCAGCCAAGCTGCTGTTCACACACACGCACACACACCCACACCCACTGTCTTTGTGGCAGGAGGAAGCCGATGTGTGGTTCAGGGGCTATTGCTTGAAGTTAGAAATGACAGAGGCTTCCTGTTTCCTTTTTGAGATCTCACAGAATTTGAAAGCAGCCGCTACTTCGATCAGGGCCAATGATCTGGACAGAGAACGAGGGGAGTTTCAGTTCTGACGTCTCTGGCGCCCGTTACAAATACCAGCCTCGCATTCTCCTCCCCACGTGGAGCGAGTTCCCCGGCGGGTGTGTCATGCCACTTGGAACGGCCAGCTCTGCTCCGGGAGGTTTAGCATTGCGACAGAATCAGGCCCTCTGAGGCTGCTACTCCCTGCCTGCACCGTCTCAGTCTCTGGTAAGGTGTGATTTACTAGTGCTGACAAGCCTCCACGCAGGGGCTTTCAGAAACTACATGCTGGTTGCTTTAACAGCTGGCAGCAGCTTTCTACTGCGATGGTATTTCCCAGTCCGTTGTCTCCCTGGCAGGGTCATGTGTTGCTTTGGAGTCTGGGATCCAGGCCCAAAGAGATTATGTATGTTGTGTAAAATCTGCTCATTGCAGCTGTGCGTCATTTATGAGAACTTTACAGATGTTTGCTCAGAGAAGCTGCCCGGCTGGCCTGAGTAACTTCTTTAAAAAATTCATACACATCGTAATCTGATTACTTTCATACCCGTGATGGTGAATTTCTTCCTTGTTCCCTGGGGGGGTGCATGTATGGGGGAGGGAGGTCACATCATTTAGATTTCTTTCCAGTATATATGGGGTTTCTTCAGTGGAACCCCTCCCCTAGCGCATTTTGGAGCAGGGATGGCACTCAGAGCCTCCCTTTTTAAAACTAGCCCCCGCCCCGGGAAGATTTTGTCCAAGTGTGTGGGCTAGCTGGAAGGTCCAGGCAATGCATTCTCTGTGTGCAGGGATCCGGGCAGAGCTCCAATGTGGAGTCATGGGGCAGTTTCCCTTGTGCTGCTGGGATGCTCTGCGTGCGCATGGCTTAGACATCAATAAACTCCCAGGCCACGGGCGAATGGAGGGCCAGCATGGTATGTCCAACTGTCAGCCGGAGGTGTAGGCCTCAGGCAGAGCAGGCTAGTGTACCCTGATCCTTGTCTTTCCTAGGGAGTTGATCTTGGCCCAGAATTATCCAGCAGCGTACAGCTCTGAACACCCCCCTTGGAGCGGATGCAGACACCTCTGGGGAAGGGAGAGGGAGGAAGAAGAGGTTTCAGTGCACACTGAGGTGGAACATGGGGCAGGTGGGGGGCAGCTCAGGGCCCTGCTCTCTCTTTCCCTTTTGCCTTGGAAGTGTGTCAGGTGCCTCCTCTTCGAGCTGGGCTTGTGCTCCCTGCCTCGCCTTGCAGGGGGTTCCTCTCATCCCCAGGGGCTTTCCCACCTTTCCTTATCCCTCAGCGTTCTCTTCCCCTCCCCTTGTCTCTGGTTACTCCATCAACCCTGTGGCCATGGCGATGGCACCTCAAGGAGCAGCCACACGGCCTCCAAGATCACTTGAGCTGTGACTGCGCAGCGCCTCGCCCCATTCTCACCCTACGTTTGTGTATGTGGCTGCCCCTCTCCTCGCGTTACCCTGCCCTTCCATCCCGGGGTGCTGGCCTGGAGTCGCTTCCCTGAGCTCCCAGCAAGACTCCACATGCCCCACCGCTCCTGCCAGCTCCACACACCTGACGGGACTGTTCTTGCAGGGGGCTGGCTGCATGGAGCTCACGGTGGGGTCGGGGCTTCGTATTCAGAGCAGCTTCCAGCTGCCACAGAGAAATGAGGAACTGAGCCCTGACATCTCTTGCAGAGCAGCAGATAATCCAGTGAGTCACAGGGAGCATGTGGTGTGTATGGGGACGGGGCGGGGGTCTTCCACATGGCTGAGCAATGTCTGCAGGAAGGTCCTCGCTTTTGCTGCATCAGCTTTCCACGGGCACTGATTCCACCGCAGCTGGGGAGGTTAAAGACAGCCTGTGTTGGCTGATGGCACTGACTAGCCCACGTCTGGTTTGCTGCCACTGAATTTATTGTTGGTGGGGGGTGTCGTCATGGCAACTGTCTGTGCATGGCTTGGTCCCACCTTTTCCACAAAGCCTCCTTGTTCTACTTGATTGGTCAGATCTGAGGCATACTCTGAGGAGACTGGTTTGGGTCCCTCTGGAAGATACTCGGGGGGGCACCTGGTTTGAAAGTCCTGCTTCGGGAGGCACTGAGCAGCTCAGGAGCTGGGGGATTTGGAAGGAACGCAGGCAGCAGTGGAGCAGTGGTTTTGAGTGTCAGTGGCACCTAAGAGTGGGGCTTAGTCCCCTTGTGGATGAGGCCCTAAGTGATTTGTCCAAGGCGACATGGGAAGTTGGTGGCGGAGCAGGGAACTGAAACCCGGCTCTCCTGAGTCCTAGACTGGGCCCCTCGCTGTGGGACCACACTTCCTCTCTTTGCTAGTAGTTTTCACAGACCTTTTGCAAGCCTCCCCTCAGGTTTTCTCCCCACTTTTTACATTAGAAATTCACGCCATGTCTGGCCCCAAAGGCTCTGTGGAGAGCTGGAGAACTAGCAAAGTTATGACATCACCAGCCCATTTTCCTGAGACGACAAACGACTTTTATTCACGTTGGTTAAAATGTTGCTTTTGTTCGTAGTTGGTCGACACCTTTTTGGTGCCACGCCTGGAAGGGACGCTGTTCATGAAGGACTCAGTAACCCCCCTTCACTGAGAGTTGGAAAAGCTGCCAACCCGCCTTCAGAGACATGACTGAACCCTCTACAGCAAAAAATAGCCCCTGCTTTCTTGCCCCCAAACCACAACCTCTTGTACAACAGCATTCTGGCCTGCCTTCTGTCCTAAGCAAGCAGAAAAGGGCAGAAAGCCACTTTCTTTATTCCTGGCAGGTTCCCCCAAAGCCCCAGGACAGACTTCCAAAGATGACATACTAAAGTCCCAATAATCTCTTATGTTCTTCCCTTTCCAATCACAGGAACTGCCAGACTGGATCAGACCCGAGGTTCATCTGGTTCAGACTCCTGTCTCTGACAGTAGCCAGTAGCTGATGTTTCAGAGAAAGGTGGAAGAATCCTGCAGCAGCAGATTTGGGATAATCTGCCCTCTACATTACATCTCATCCTGTTCTCTAATAGTTAGAAAATGGCTTTAACCCTACTGCTGCAGTTTTTATCTCCCTCTGAATACTCTTTTTTTTATCATTATCTGGTCTAACTCTGGATATTATCATTTTCCATAGAAATGTCCATTCCCTTTTTGCATCTTACTCAATTCTTGGTCTCAACAACATCCTGTGGCAGTGGGTTCCGCAGATTAATTATGCGTTTTGTGAAAAAAAGTATTCCCTTTTATTGGTGTTGAATTTATCCACCTCTCGGCTGCCTTGCCCGTCCCCTTCTTCTTGTGCTGTGAGACAGGGAGATCAGAGCAGCCTGCCTTTCTCCAGTCCAGTCAGCATTTTATAGCCTTGTATCATGTCCCCTCTTCTTTGTCTCCTTTCTAAGGTAACAGTTGAGAGTTTTAGTGAAAAGTTGGCTGGAGTGTAATCACAGCTGATTAATTCTGAAGAACAAATTGGCATCGAAATTCTTGAACTGCTTCATGACATTACTGTATTGTCAACGTGACTCACATTGCCTGAGCCCAGTCAAACAGCAACTGCCCCAAGGGCAAACCACATCTTTTGTTTTGCTTGCTTACTCTTTTATAAGCTCCCTCATTACTGATTCATAAAATTAGTCAAGTGCTGGGGCTTCTCGTGCAAGTCACCAATATAATACTTGAGCTGAGCGTGTGGAGGAAGGTAACAGTGTGGCCACCTGCTCCCCAGGGAATGAATGAGCTCTGCTCCAGGTTTTTGAGGCCAGACGCTGATTGGTTGAATGCTGAGCTTGTGTTGTTTTTCAATCTGAAGTGGTAACTTTTAACTCTCCCGTTTCCAGTAAGCCAGATTGCTACCCAGCTTCATTCAGCACAGGAAGTGGTTACCCTGACACCTTACAGTTGTCACAAGAGCAACATATTAAAAGATAGGCAAAGATTTATTTGCATTTGAATAATGGGCTTCTGGGTTCCTTTGTTCTCGCTGCCCTTCAGCACTGGGGGCTGTGACAAAAATGGTCCCGTGATTGTGGCCCAGGTCTCCCCTGCTTTCTGAGATGCATTTCAATCTGCCCCGAGCTGCTCTGTCCCCTGCAGTTCTCTTTTCCTGCTCCTAGTCGGGCTCCGGCATCTCTGGGCCATCTCTTCTGCAACAGCGACACCTGCTGGGGCAGAGAAAACACTGAGAGTCCCCGGAGGCAGGTGGGCGAGCTGGGAACGGGGCGGCTCTGAACCCAGCTCAGAGCAATACGCAGTGCCTGAATAATGCACCATTTGGAGTGGGGCAAGAAGCACCCTTCTTCTGCCAGACTGACGCTTCAGGCTGCTCCCTGGCGTTCACAGGCCCGGGGAGCAGGTGCTACAGCATGGCCTGGCGGAGGGCTGATGTCTACTTACCCTGGGCTCTGTGGTTTGGAACCTCCCCTGGGCTCAGAGCTTCTCTCCCGGGGCTCTCGCCTGAGCTGATCTTCCACGAAGGGCGAGACGGGACCCCTAGGCCAGTCATAGCGCTTCCCCCTACAGCCTGTTTCATACCAGCCTGGGCCCAATGACTGGGGAGGAGGAACTCTAAGGTTTTTCCTTAAAGCTGCATTGCAACACCTGCATCTCAGCCCCGAGTTAGGTGCCTTGGCCATGCCTGGGAAGAGTGAGGTGCCTAAAGAAGGGATTCTGGGCCAGAGCCAGCCAGGGGTGCAGCACCGAGGAAAGGGGCAGGGCTTAGGGCCCAGATTCACAAAGGGACTTAGGCACCTGTCTGGCAGGCTGGAGGGAGGCATCTCGCTCCACCCGGGATCCTCTGCTGTGAACCTTCTCCTGGAGTCAGGTGTCTAAGCCAGGTCAGTCACTCCGGCAACCTACTCTCTTGTGCCCGAAGCCAAGACCTTTCTGGTGACAAACGTGAGAGAGCAAGAGCGCTCCCACCCAGGCGTGCTGACAGCTGGGTGGCCAGGGCACCCACCCGCATGGGGGCTCAAGCAGCTGCTCAAACCTGGTGTGGCGCTGTGGGGTTCACCCAGGCTAGTAGGGTATAAATGTTAAAATGGTTTAAGCAAATTAAAGTGAAAACGCACATCTGAAAGTCTAAAACTTAATCTAGCAAGATACAGGCTTGGTTCAAGATGGTTTCTCTCAATCCCCAGGCTCCTTTCTAGCCTTTCCTGCCTGGCCTGGCCCGGCCCCATCACAGAGATCAGATTGCTTGGTTCCTTTCTCTCCTAAGGGGAGTGGTCAAGATGGAGTATGTCTCTGTTCCTTATGTTCCCAAAGTCTTTGTCTTACAAGGCAGGAAGGCCTCCTAGGGGTTCAGGTTTTTGTGTCTCTCTGGGATGCAGGAGCCATGTTAATTCTCTCTGTCTCAGGATAACCCCTGCCTGTTTAGCTCGATGGCTTTGTTTACTGGTAATATGTAAATTGAGGTAAACTCAGTTTCCTTTCTTTAGAACAGGCCTGTTTATCAGCTTTACCTGGGCTAGGCTGTCTGGTCTCAAACATGGTCTAGTAGCATCATACAGAGGGAATTCATAACTTCACATATACCATTAAAACAAATGGTACAAATGTGACAAATGTGACAAATACATTTGTGACAAAAACAAATGTGACAAATACAATGTGACAAAAACAAATGTGACAAATACAGCCCTGTATTCACACCCTGCACACCCTGTAATAATCTTTGTACAAGGTATGCAGTGTAAGCTATCATTTGAAAACTCATAATTTGCTGGTAAAATGTGTGGCAACATTATGATTCCCCTGTATGGCGTTATTGACACATGTTCCAAACCCCACAGCCCTGCCCAGGCAGGTGTCAGATCTATCCTCCACAAAGGAAGGAATGTGTGGCTGCCTTAATTTGCATTTAAGTAGGAAACATCAAGCAGGGAAGGAAAACAAAAGAAGCTCAAGTAGGTGAAAAAACCCAGCAGGGAACATCCTTCCCCACAGACTCTTTGTCTCCTGGGTCTCAGCTGGGAATGTTTTTCAAGAGGGTGACTGAAACTATCAAAAGGAGGGACAAATACCCCAAGGCACTCCTCTGTCTCCCTCTCCTTGCCCACCTCATTCTCTACTCCTGAGAGGGCAAAAGGAAACAGCCATTGGCCTCAGGGGGAGTGGGCCTGACCTCAGAGTTTGGTAGTAATCTGCTGGACCATGTGGTGAGAAAGTTTTGCTTTGCAACTAAGATAGTTTAAGGAGATACTGGACATTTTTATTTTAACCATTTCTGACTTTTATGCCTTATTACTTGTACTCACTTAAAATCTATCTCACTGTAGTTAATAAACTTGTTTTACTGTTTTGTCTAATCCAGTACGTTTAAGTTGAAGTGTCTGGGTAACTCCATTTAAGATAGTGAAATGATATATTATTCCCTTAAAAGAATAACAGACTTAATCTATTGGTATTGTCCAGAAGAGGGCTGGGCAGTCCAGGACATACATTTCTGGGGGAAGATCCGGGACTGAGGGGGGGCGTGTGTGTTGAGTCACCCTGTAGACTAACCAAGGCTGGTGGGAGCCTGGGTGTAGCTGTCAGGATGCAGTGATGCACAGACACTCAGTGCCTGACTTGCATGCTGATGGCTGTTTGAGAGTTGCCCACGTGGAAGCTATCACAGCAAGGCATTGCAAGGCAGCAAGGTTGCAGGGCAGATGTGACAAACCCCCGCCCCCGGCCCGCTCCAGTCTGGGCTGTGCCCCAGTATGTCAGACACCTGCATTTGACAATGATATTAATAACCAGCCTGTTACTGGCTTCCGTATGATACCTCACAAGGCATCTGTTTTACAAATATTATTGCAGTAATGTGCAGGGTGTGAGTGCAGGGGTACCTGGGGTCACACTTGAGTCTCCCATATCCCAGATGAAAGCCCCAATGCACTCATCCCTTCCCCCCTCTGACCTGACAGGTACCAGGCCCTAGGTGTGCTCTGAACACGTTGACAGGAGCAGACCCGGCAGGTGAGATGGACAGGGAAAAACCTCATTTGAGAATCCTGCTATGGCAGGGGTTCTCAAACTGGGGGTCAGGACCCCTCAGGGGGTGTGGTAAATGCCTCCTGTCCCAGATCTGGACTTTAGCGTCCAAAATCTGGGGGCTTACCTGAAACTCCCCCAACCTCACTACCAGCTTGGATATTCTCGCTGCCACCAGGTCAGGAATTATAGGGCCTGACCCCCCTTTCCTCTCTCTGGTGTCCCCAACCCTTCCTTTGGGGGACCCCCAAGACCCAGACCCCTGGGTCTCTCTCTCTCTCCTCTCCCAGCTTCCCCCCCTTTCCTGGGTTAGCCGTGCGAGACTAGACTTCACTCTTTGAAATGCAACGGAGAAGCAATCTAAAAGCGTCCGAGGCTAATGCATCACAGCTAATCACAGCTAAGCACAAGAAATCCCCCCTCCCTATTCGTAATAAGAGAACTAACAGAAACGAGATGATTCTTTTTCTCTTTTCCCCCGTAGCCTGCCTCTTTCCTGGAAACAATAGGAAAAACCACAGCCTGGCTTTTCCTTCCCTTTGGCCTCACTAGAAGAACTCCCACCAGTTTTAAAGAACTTATTATAAAAAGAGAAAGTAAACAATACTCTTGCATTAAGAACTGCAATACAGGCTCTTGCTTAAGAATATGAATAACACGTCTGAATTTAAAGATAGCCCGACTTTAAACATCCATACATCAAACTACTGTCAATACAACACAGCTCATAATGCCTGATTACTTGCTTCCTGTACTCACAGTGTTAGAAGAAACTTTGGATAAGAGGAGTTAAGGAGAAAGCTTGTCCCTCACCGCGAGGAAAACAACAAGGCACGCTCCCACATCTGTACATACAACACAAAGCTCTTCATAGCCGAATTACTTATGCTTTTCCTTTGTACTCAAGACTTAGTATATTGAGATAGAGAAGAGTTAGAAGGAAACTGTTTACTCATAGCCGAGAACAAAAAGACACAGCAATCCACATCTGTAAATACACCACAAGCTCCTCATAGCCGAATTTACTACTTTGGTTCCTCTTGTACTTACAGACTTAGTAGAATATTGGATAAGAGAGATTTAGAAGGAAACTTGTTACTCATAGCGAGAAAACAAAAAAGACCCCGAGTATCCAAATTCCCGCCCCTGACTTTAAACAATCCAGTTCTCTGATTGGTCCTCTGGTCAGGTGTTTGGTTACCCTTTCCAGGTAAAAGAAACTTAACCCTTACCTTACCTATCTACTTATGACAGGGGGTCCTGAGGGTATTACATGGGGGTCGTGAGCTGTCAGCTCCCACCCCAAACCCCGCTTTGCTTTCAGCATTTATAATGGTGTTACACATTAAAAACACGTTTTAATATATTTAAGGGGAGGGTCACATTCAGAGACTTGCTGGGTGAAAGGGGTCAGCAGTACAAAAGTCGGAGAACCCCTGTGCTATGGGCTGCTGGGCTCCAAGTGGCTCATGACTGTGGAGCAGCGTTACTGCTTAGGCAGTTTGGCACATGCCAACCAGCAGAAACTTAGGGGCCTAAGTGGTGCACAGAGGCACCTAAATCCCTTTGTGAATATGGCCCTTAGACACTGACGTAGCTAAGGGTGAACTTCACTTTCTCATAGAGATTTTCTACTGAGTATCTGACTCTTCTCTCTCTGTTTTTTCCTCAAAGCCATCAGCTATTTGTTATTTTCCCGTGCATTCCCTTTTTTGCTGTTCTCTGCATAGCATTATTATTAATGATTTGTGCTATGGCAGAGCCTAGGAGCCCAGGTCACAGATCAGTTCCCCATTGTGCCAGGCCCTGTGCAGAAACAGAACAGAGACCATCCCGGCCTAGCCTGTGTCAAGCTGTAGGCATCCTGGCAAAGGAAGGTTTCGAGGAGGGACTGGAAGGTGGTACCAAGGTGGTTTTGTGGACCTTTATGGGGAGCTCCCCCCGAGCTTGAGGGACAGTGTGGGAGAAAGGACAAAGATGCTTGTTTGAAAATGTCACAGGCGGGCCATGAAGGCTGACACCAGCATGTAAACTGTTGTAGCTCAGTTTAAGTTTGTGGAGTTCTGACAATTTTCAGCAGTTAGGGATCAAGCCCTTAAAGAGATGCATAACCTTGATGTAGTTTTAACTCTTTCAGTTGTTCATTCCCTTTTTGCATGTCATTCAGCTTGGGCAATGCAAATTACTGCTGCTCAGAAAATTTTCATCAACACACTTTTCCATTGGAAAATTTTTTGAACAAAAAACATTGATTTTGTTGTTTCAAAATAATTCTTTGTTTTGAAATTTATATTAGAGAGAGGAGACAAACCAAAATGGATCAAAACTAAACATTTTGATTAACCTGAACTGTTTTTTTTAATTTCATTTTGTGCGGAAAAAAATGAAATTTAGACTTTTGGTTCAGATTTGGGACAATTTTTTTTCAAACTCCTCAATTGGGGGGGGGGGGGCTGCAGAAAGTCTGTCTTCTGACCAGCGGCACTGAAAATGGAGTCATCAGGTTCCTTGACTAGCACAATGCTTTCATGGTCAGGCTCCAGATGTGGCGCCGGAGTCTTGAAAGCCAGTTTTCATTGAAATCTTTTTTTTATAAAAAGCCATAAAACCCATCTCTGGTTTGATCTTCTCGCACAGCTGTTACAATTGGTACCTTTGGGGATTAAATTACCTGGCTGTTTCCACTGAAATAGTTCTTGGATGCTGCCAACAGGAGTTGCGTAAGAGTCTCTCTCTCTTGATCATAGAATCACAAATGTGTCGGGCTGGAAGGGACCTCAAGCCGTCATCTAATCCATTCTCCCGCGCTGAGGCAGGCCCAAGTAGCCTAGGCCAGGGTCGGGAGTCTTTCAGAAGTGCTGTGCCGAGTCTTCATTTATTCACTCTCATTTAAGGTTTCACGTGCCAGTCATACATTTTAATGTTTTTAGAAGGTCTCTCTCTATAAATGTATAATATATAACTAAACTATTGTTGTATGCAAAGTAAATAAGGTTTTTAAAATGTTTAAGATGCTTCATTTAAAATTAAATTAAAATGCAGAGCCCCCTGGACCAGTGGCCAAGACCCGGGCAGTGTGGGTGCCACTGAAAATCAGCACGTGTGCCATAGGTTGCCTACGCCTGACCTAGACCATCCCTGACAGGGGTTTCTTCTGTGTTTGTGGGGACTATCTGAAACTTGTATTCATTGTTGTTCTTGTTAATCATGTTTCTGGTAGTGCCTAAGAACCAGCCTGTTGTGCGAGGCACTGCCCAGACACCGAGCTGCCAACCAGTCAGACACAGAGCGGGGGGAGGGTAGCAGCAGCAGCCTCCATGTTAGTGCCACCACTTTTGAGGGGAGGGTTTACTTGACAGGATCATCTAAATGGAAAGAGACGGGAAGGAGGCAGAGGGTAAGAGGGACAATGTGGAGTGAAGTTGCTGTGAAAAGACTGGGTGGGGGGAGGGGAAGGTTGGCGTAAACTGGTAGTCAGGGCAGAGAAAGTCCAGTCAAAACTGTAAGAAGTTCTTGACATGCCCAGAGGTTCCCTGCATTGGCGGCATCTGCTCGTACCCGTAGTAAAGCAGATAGGTTTAACTGGTTACTCAGAGTATTTGGGGATGGAGCCCTGCTCTGCCCCTCCCTCCCTTCCTGTTTGGTTAGGGGGAGTTTCTCCCCCACTCCACTGGGATGCATTTTAATAAAGCAGCAGGTTCCCAGCCTGCAGGCCTGGGAGTAGACTTATTTTTGTTGCACTGAGCGGTCCCTTTTGAAAACTGCCAACAAGGAAAAAAGATAAGCCTGGCGACTTATGGGAAAATTGAGGAGTTTAGTGAAGCCAATGAGGCTTGGCAGCAGTACTATGAAAGACTGGGCCGCTCTTCCCTTACAAATGGAATTATAGACAAGGACAAACAGCAGTTTTCCTCAGAGTCTGTGGCAGTGAATCCGACTTCCTCTTCTGGAGTTTGCAACAACCTCAGAAACTAGGGAAGGAAAGTTGAAAAGACCTGCAGGAGATCTGAAGAGGACACTACACACGAAACCTTACTGGAGAATGGTTTGAGGTTCGTAGCAGGATGAGGAGGCAAGGTGAAACTGTGTGTGTGTGTGGGGGGGGTGCAATTGTGCCTGACCCGAAGCTGTCAAATTAGCAGCAGCAATGGAAGCAGCTGTGAAAACTTACAAGATTTGCACTTAGAATGCAGGGACAACCAACTGATTCACGAGGCACAATGCAAAGCCAGTTGCAGGGAAGTCTGGCTCCTGAGGGGTGTTTCCCCTGTGGAGGACTCATTTTGCATCCGTTTGTTAATTTAGAACAGCCTCGTGTCCTAAATGCCTCAGGATTGGACACTTAGCCAGAAAATGCAAAGGTGACTATCAGATTGCCCAGGGGTGCAGCCCCCAAAAGAGCAGCACAGAAGACAGCAAGCCGAGGGCTTTTTACCTCGAGGGGGAGGAAGATGCAGAGGAGGAGGAACACACTGTGTACCGTCTAGAAGGGAAGACGGTGGGACCTTACCACGTAACAGGAGGGTCCATACAAATGTAAATAGATGCAGGGGCTTCAGCTATTGTGATCAGTGAATATATACATCAGTCGTGCAAAGCGGACCTGAGGACACGGGGGAAAGCCGGGGTGGCCCTGGGCACCTACACCAGAGAGTCTGTCCAGGTGGTAGGTTTTGTGCTTGTCTCTGTACAATATAAAAGCCAGAAGGAAAAAGTTGTATGCAGTGGTGTTGTCTTGGTGAGACAAGCCTTGGCGCTTACAGCTCTGTGTCACTCGAAAGCTTGTCTCTCTCACTGTCAGAAGTTAGTCCAATAAAAGAAATGACCTCACCTGCCTTGTCTCTGAGACAAAACAGTCGCCAGTCCTAGTGATCTGGGAACAAACGGTTCGGCAGAGATTGGTTGCAAGAACTAAAACTGAAAGGGGAGGAAATGTTCAAATTAGACCCTAGAAAACATCAGCACCCCTGGCAGCTCTGCCTGTGCTCCCAGCGCCACTTCTAATGGTGGGTTAGGGATCTCGGCTGGTGTAAGAGCCAGGGTTTATATCCAGGATGGGGGCAACCCAAAATACCTTAAAGCAGGACCAGTTCCGTAGAGAACAGATTGAGACCAAATTAGCCAGGCTGGAGAAAGAGGGTAGCATGTCCCCAGTGCAGTTTTCTAAACTTGCACCAGACAAGACCATCTGCATCCACAGGCATGAGAAAAGCCTAGTGAATCAAGTCTCCAGTTCTGGCAATTACCCCATGCCACAGATGCAGGATTTGCCAGTGGGCATAAAAATCTAGTAAGCTGGACATGTCATGGGTGTACCAGCAACTGAAGGAGAACTGTAAGACATTTACCACTGGAAAGACACCCAAGGGCTTATCCCGGTACAACTGATTGACATATGGGAGATCGTCAACACCTGGAATTTTCCAGAGCTTCATGGAAAATGTGTTGAAAGGTATCCAGTGTGTGGTTATGAAACTTGATGGCATCTTTATCCCAGGCAGAAGTGGGGCGGGACACCTGTCTACACTGGAAAAGGTACTTTGAAGATAGTGGAGGCTGCAGGACTTCGCTTCAAACAAAGTAAATGTTTTTCTGTGAGATCAGAAGTGGTGTCCTCAGTTCTCCTGGATAGACCAGGAGGGGATTCACACCAAGGCAGACAAGGTCACAGCAACTGTCTCTTCCCCTTTACTCTGGTCTGGCTGGCTCTCAGAACAGCACTGAGCTCTGAGCACACTTAGGGATGGTATAATCATCGTCACAGGTTTCTCCCAAATATTTTGGCCCCTTCATAGCCCCCTGAAAAAGGGAGATCCCCTGATCTTTGGGCAAGAGAGACTTTTCCAGGAGTCTAAAAAGCTACTCAAGTCATAGAATATCAGGGTTGGAAGGGACCTCAGGAGGTCATCTAGCCCCACCCCCTGCTCAAAGCAGGATCAATCCCCAACTAAATCATCCCAGCCAGGGCTTTGTCAAGCCTGACCTTAAAAACCTCTAAGGAAGGAGATACCACCACCTCCCTAGATAACCCATTCCAGTGCTTCACCACCCTCCTAATGACATTTTTTTTTCTAATATCCAACCTAAACCTCCCTCACTGCAACTTGAGACCATTGCTCCTTGTTCTGTCAAGTCTGTCAGTCCTCTGAGCTCCTCCTCATTCATTTTGAGCTGGAGGAAGAATTAATCCTGTCATGTGATGTGTCTTCATCTGGAGTGAGGCAGTTCTAGCCCATAACATAGGGGATGTTGGAGAACAGCTAGTTGGATGTCTCCAGGTCACTGACTAAAGTTGAACAAGGTTAGAGAAAGAAAGGCTAATGGTTATTTTTAGAATGAAAATGTCCATCAGCACCTGCACGGGAAGCCTCTGGTCATTCTGCCAGATCAGGGACCCCTTGTGGGACTCTCTAATGAGAGCAAGGGTATGCCGAGCATGGCAGCTGCCTGGCAACACAACTGGGCTGTGCCCTTAGCTGCTTATGAGTATGGGATAGTCTTTAAGGCAGGGATCAAGCCCTCAACTGCTTGCCAGTACCAGAACTGCCTGATTGGACAGTGCTTCCAGGAGAGATCCCATTACTTGCCGAACACCTCGACTGGGCACCTATAAAGGCTTCCCGGGGAAGGAAATGGACCAGCTAGGCTCCTATCCTGTCCTGGGTGCAGAGCATGTACTGCCTGGCTGGCCAAACCAGAGTCAGGGGAAAGAGTTCCATCTGTTTGGGTCCCAGAGTCATGAGCCGAGCATAGAGAAGGGATGTGTATTGTGGGGCATGAAAGCGTGAGGGCAAGTTAAAGTCCAGAGTCATGCGCCTAATTTTCCTCACATTAATTCCTGGGCTCAGTGCTAGGTCTGGGTCTCAAATCCAGGCTCCTGGGGATTGCCAAACAAGTACCTCATCTGCTGCACCACCCCGGTACAGGCTTCAAGGAGAGAACTGCAGCTAATGCCCCGCACCAGAGGCTCACCTGCTGACTCAGCAGGGTCAGGTGACTAGCAGCAGACTGCTGATTGGACACCACCAGGTATAAAGCTTCCTGTTCCCAGTCCACCCACTTTGTCTGAGCTCCTAGTTTGTGGGAGTTGTTGCTGCTCAGGCCCCAGAGACCAAGTCCCTGCCTCCTTGCCTGGTTCCTATTCCTTGTCCCTGGTTCCTCATGCTTCACCTTGCTCGCTACCACACCTGCTACCAAACCTCATCCCTGCTCCTGTTCCCGTTCCCATGTCCAGTGGTTGCTCCCTCCCACTGCCCCTCACCCTCACTGTGGATTCCATCTTTGACCCTTGACATGACTTCTGACTCTGGCTTGAGCCTTAGTGTGGCTTCTGACCATGACCCCAGCTCCACCCCTGTCTGTCCCCTCGGCCGGACAGCTGCATTGTGGGCCCTGACAGTATGATGGCCAAACGTGGTTAAGGAACAAAGGGATGTCACCAGTGTTAAGTACACCAGGACACTCTGGGCCTGGCGCCTTTTCATGCCTGGGAATGGCCAGCAGACCCATGGGTCTGCATACACACAGCCTCTGCAGGCCCATGCCTGGAGAAAACGTTTTTAATAGTGGCAGGTGCACATTCAAAGTGGTTAGATGTGCCTGCACTGACCTTCATGACCTCTGCTGTTCCTGTGAAGGGTGCAGCTGTGCCTTTGCCTCATGCAGGCTACCAACAAGGGACACGTCATGGACAAGGGACCGCATTTTACAACCCTGGAGTTTGAAGACTTTCTGCACGTGAATGGGAGTAAACCTATTCAAACTTCCACATGCCATCCAGCTTCCAGCAGCCTGGAAAAGAGCTGGGAGGACTTTGAAAGAGGAAATGAAGAAAGTGATGAATGGGAACTTGGAAATGAAGCTGGCTCATTTGCTTTTGAAACAAAGGACCACTCCTCAGCCTGCAGCAGGCGTGAGCCTGGCCCCGCTGGTGATGGAAAGGAAAGTAAGAACTCATTCGGACTTAATCCATCCCAGCAGGGACAAGGAAGTGTTAAGGGAGCCAGCTTTTCAAAAACGAAACCAGGACCATCCTGTCAGAGAGCTGGGCCCAAAAGTTTCAGTACCCACCAGCCAAGGTGGATTCTGGGTACTGTCTTGGAGCAAACGGGGCCATTGTCTTTTGAAGTCCCTTTGAGTGATGGTCAAGTTGTAAGACACCATCAGGATTGTGTCTGCTTGCAGAGTGATGTGCAAGCCCCAGAGCCTTGCCCTTGGGTGATCTCCCTATAGAGGAGTTGAGAATGGAGTTCTGCCAGGAGTGCCCGAGTCAGGGACCTCTCCAGAATTACCGGGCCTGGAGAGTGGGGGAATTGGGTCTTTGCCACCAAAGGTGGCCCCGGCTGCTGTGGAGAGGTGCTAGCCCTACCCTGTGAGAGAGAGAAGAGCCCTTGTTGATTGTAAAGATTATATCCAGGCTGTGAAGTAAGCGGGGATGGAGGTAGCTAACTGGTCCTCAAATGGGTAACTGCTTTACCTAGAGTATTACGGGATTGAGCCATCCAGCTAAATCAAGCAGCACATTCCCAGCCTGCAGTCCGGCGAGTAGACTTATTTTGGGTTGTGCTGAGTGGCCCCTTTACAACACCCCTGGCTGGAGTCCACTTATGTTTTGCCTCTGTTACCTCTTAGAGCCTGAGAGGCTGATGTCAGGGGTCTCTCCTGTCTGCCTTATGGAGCACAGACTGAGCTGTGTTGAATTTTTTGATATAGCTGAAGGGAGCAGGGAAATCCAGGGAGCTAATTCCAGATGGCAGGAGGCTAGCAGCAGGGCTGTTGCACTGTCTGATGGGACTGCAGAGGTTGCTCCTGGATGAGCAGAGAGTGCAGCAGAGAGAGAGAGAGAGTAATAGAGGCTGAAGCAAGACCATGGAGATTTGTGGGAACAAAGGGTGGAGTTTTCGAACATGTGGAGCATTGGCCTTCCCTCTGTTCCAATTTCAGTAACTGCCTGGGAGATTTACCATTGTTTCAGCAGGAGAGGGGTTGGACCAATGCTGAGCACTTCTGAAAAATTCCACCTAAAGAGAGTAATTTTGAATTGGGTGCCATGAACTTGGGAGGCCACTCAAGCTGCGATGTGGCTTAATTTCTTCTCATGCATGAGAAGATGTGAAATAGCTGCAGCCTTCAGGCAGCCAGAGCCACCGGCTGGGAACTGGTGGTTTCTTCATGATTGGGAGTTGGTAGGTCAAGGCTGGATGTCTTTCTAAAAGACCCCCTCTAGTTCAGTCAGCCGTTATTGGGCTCCCATGGGAATCTCTGGACTGAGTGAAATTCTCTGGCCTGAGTTTTTCAGGAGGTCGGGCCAGAGGAGTAGCATGGTCACATCTGGCTCTATTTAATGCAAATACAAAGGCAGCTAGGACCATTCTCGAGATGGTATAAAAGCTTGTTCATGGAGCACGCGCAGTTAGAACTTCTGTAAGAGGGGAATCAAGTATCAGAGGAGTAGACGTGTTAGTCTGGATCTGTAAAAAGTGACAGAGTCCTGTGGCACCTTATAGACTAACAGAAGTATTGGAGCATGAGCTTTCGTGAGTGAATACCCACTTCATCAGACGCATGTAAGAGGGAATGTGCATTAGACAAAGGTCTTGTGGCTTGGAATTGAGTGAAAAGTCTTGGACTAGAAACATTTCTCTGCCATCCATTCGCCTACGTTTTTGCCATGTTGTCTTCTTGTGCTGAGATGTCTCTCCCATACCACAGTGCAATCCAGGGCACAGAGAATATAGAATTGAGTTGATTTTTTTCAGTCTGGTAGGAGAACAAATCTTTCAGAACAGAATACCTGCGTCTGTGGTGAGCACCTGACCATTAACATGTTTTTTAAGGAGAATGAAAATGACCTCTATAGAAAGGTTGGCTAACACTTTCCATTAGAAAAATTCTTCAGACCGTTTTCTGAAGAGAACCGCTATGGTTTGCAGCAGGACTTTGGAGTTAGGCAGGGGAATATACCAGGTTGTCTGTAACAGGCCCCATGAAAATCCACCCTGATTTGGCTGAGCCATGAATTCTTGAAAATCATCATTTCCTGCTTCTGTTTGCTCAGAACAGCTTGTTCCTAGCATGCTGCCAAAACCCCTGAGTGTTCCACCAGGACCGCATGTGCTGCACCCCAGAGTCTTGCTTCGGTTTGGCGCACACCAGAGCTGCTTCAGACAGGAGGAACAGCTCCTTCCCCTACTGGTCTACCATGCTGGAATATGCTTTGGCTGAGGGAGTGGTGCACTGAGCAGGGAGTCGGGAGGCCATGTATTCAAGACTCACTTATTCTACTGATGCATGTTAATAATTGGGAGTTCTTTGTAACCTGTTGTACTAAGCGCAGTCTTGTACCACTCTCACTGTGCGTCTTCGCTGCTGAGTTAACTTGTGTGATTGGCACCCAGACTGCTCTAAGATCACTTGTAATCAATTGTGGGACTTTGTGCTTGCCTGCGGGCACAGGAACTACCAGCACTGGAGTGGCTTGGCCTGAGTCCTCACTGCAAAGAGGGCCAGTTCCAGCCCCTGTGAAAGCCTCACCCAGGTTTTAGCCTATAGCCCCAGGTAACCCAGGTTGGGTAGATGGTTTTGGGTGTGGAGGGGAGGTTAAAGGCAGTATCTCAGTAAGAGCTTGTGTTAACTCTGCTGTCAAGACTGACCCAGCACAGGCTGGTGTTAGAACCTTGCTCTGTCATATGGCAGCCCCACGCTGCCACTGAGAAGGCGCCTGCCCCCTCTAAGTGCTCCGCTGTGCTGTCGGTAAAATGGGACCGTGCCTGCAGATGTAACCCACTGCCAGCGATTGGGCAGGCTCCCTTAGCTCAAATCACATAGGTGGGACCCCCGGCTCAGACGTCACTGGGACTAATGGGAACATCACATGGACCCAAACACAATGTGAGTTTTCTTTTGAAAAAAGTCTAGGAAAAGCACTCTGTGTTGGGACAGGTATTTCTGTGGCGCTCTCCCCATTTCTGAGTGCTTCGCTGGCATGGATGAATTTATCTCCACAACGCCGCTGGGAGGCAGCGACAGAGTCCAAAGCAAAAACCTGGCCCCATTCAAGTCAGGACAAAACTCCCATTGTATCAATGAAGCAGGATTTCACTCAGGTCCTCAGGGTGGCATCCAGCTGTTTTAACCTCAAGGGCAGCTGCCCTTTTCCTCTGCTCTCCTGCCTTATTCACTACACATCATCCAGCTTCTGGACAGAAAAAAGCAGGGGGGCCTGCAGACCAACCGCCTCCATCACTGCACAACCCTGATCCATCCCCAGAGCACCTCCATCCTGTGCACTGGAGGAGGCAGGGTGCAGTGGAAAAAACAGCATGTAACCCTTTTGTGAGTCTATTGTAGTGCACATACACAGGGGGTCTGAGTTAAGGATCTCCTCCAAGTGGTTGTACTGGTCTAGTCCATTGAGGTGTGCATGCGCCCAGCATGCTGGAGCCAGAGAGTTTCCACAGCTGCCTTTCACGTCAAGGTGAGGCGCTCATTTTGAAAGAGTGGCTGATGAGGCCCCTCTCCTTAAGGACAATGCAGAGCTCCAGAGACCTGCACCACAAACGCTCTCTGATGGATCAGGTGATGGGGCCCACTTCAGACCCAGGCCTGGCAGGAGTGTGCTTGGTTTTCCTCACTGCAGCTCAGAGTGTGTCTGTGGGAGTTTTTTGACAGCCCCTTGGACTCTTGGACTCTCCTCATTGGAGGAGGAGAGGTCGTTCTCCTCTGGAACCTGCCCATGAGACATGACCCCTGGATGACTGAGATCAGCCATTGAAAAAGGACTCTGGACACTGCTGGTCTTCAGTGAAATCTTTTGGGGACTCCTCTGCTACCCAGGTTAGAGCTGTATCTTCAGCTTGTGTCAAACCGTCAACTCCAGGACCGTCTTGGGGGTGGCTGGCGAGTCTGGTCCTTAGGGACGCTGTCCCAGTGGCCACATCTCTGCTAGCTTCTGAGCCAGCTAAGGTCTTGCTCTGCTTCTCTGTTCCAGACTCTCATTCGCTTCAGGAATCAATTGCTTGGGTCCAGAGTCTGCCAGCAGCTCCTCGTTTCCACCTAGGCCCAAGCTGTCACGCTGTCTGGAGTGGCTCAGGATTGTGAGTCCCAACCTCAGGACAGAGACCCCAGACTGGTGATATGTTCTATAATTAGATTTCCCCAGCCCAGTAAGAAGTGTGAACTCCTAATGCACTATAACACCCTTACCATGAGTCACAGACGGTCCCCCTGCACAGGCGCTGGAGCTAGTAGTGCCGCAGGGGCTGCCACACGCCCTGACTTCAACTGGTTTCCATCATAGACTGTGTTTACAGGTTCGGTTCTGTGGCTCTCAGCACCCCCACTATAAAAATTGTTCCAGTGCCCCTGCCCCCCGAGACACTTGCCACCCCGGCAAGCTGGACTTCGTGATAGTTGGTTGCTATACACCAAAGATCGCAAAATATTCAGGTTATTCCCAGTCCTGAAGGACCAGTCAATCACCTCAGGTCAGCTTATACCTTAATTCTCACACCAAAGACAACGCCTGTAACCAGTCCTATAGTAAACAATCTAAGCATTTATTAACTAAAAAAGAAACAAGCTATTGCAAGGTTAAAGCAGACAAACATATCTACAAAAATGAGTTACAGGCTGTAGTTCTAAAAAGTGACAGCTGTAGTAATCTGTTAGCTCTCAATGTCTTTTAGAGCTAATCCAGGTTGACCTGGGGGCTCTCTGCTTCTGTTCTGTAGCTACGGCCCTCCGAGAGTCCAAACAGTAAAAGATGAAAAGCTTCCTTGTCGGCTCCTTCTTTCAGCATTCAGGCTCTGGGATGAGCCCTTCTGCAGGTAGCCTCTTCATAGGCATAAGGGGGCAATTAACAAAGTCCTTCATATTGTGATGTCACACAGTGTCCCATTTAGTTGTGATAGGCCTTCTTGACGGGCAGGAGCCGATCCCTTGTGACTGGGTTCACTGTTTCCGAGCAAACAGTTTTCACAGTTACAAAGCAAAAACTTAAATATTACCTTTTAGCATGTGATAAAGAACTTATAAGTGACATTAATACATGCAGGAACCTACAAGGATTTCATAAAGGCAAAACACATTGCTATAAGCCCCGTATCCATCTTAACTGAACACACAGTGGAAACAGACTGGTTTCCAGCCATGAATTTGTCAGGCCTTGGCTAAGGACTAAAGTCTTGGCAAGAGCTGGCACCTGGTCTGCCAGCATCACAGAGGCATTCTAGGAGGTCTTCCAAGCTACCTCCAGGAAGAGCCTCTTGGTCTCAAGAACAAGATAGATAATATGACAGCAGGGATAGATCCCTATGGCTGACTTTCCTCTTGGCCTGTGTTGTATTAATTTAGATGAAATATATGGGCCCAAAGAATAGGGTGACCAGACAGCAAATGTGAAAAATTGGGGCGGGGGTGGGAGGGGTAATAGGAGCCTATATAAGAAAAAGACCCAAAAATTGGGACTGTCCCTATAAAATCGGGACATCTGGTCACCCTATCAAAGAATCAAAGCAAGCTGAGGGCTCTGTACACCAGACCTTATTTAAAACTGTTTAATGCTGAGCAATGACTAGGTTATGACCTGCTTAGTGTCCTGGCAAACACACCATTAAACATTCTTTTGACCTTTTATTGAAGAGACAGAAAAGAAGGAAAAACAGTTAAAACATTTGAAATGTGAAGTATTAGGTAAGAGTTTCATTTTAACTACGTCCCTTATTCCCTTTAGCTGTAGAGAGCTTTTAAAAGAAAAAACTGCCGGACTTGTCTGATGATCTTTCAGGTAATATCTTTTATTGAGCCAACCTCTGTTGGTGAAAGAGCCAAGCTTTCAGGTTCTGCAGAGCTCTTGCTCTGTGTAGCTCGAAAGCTGCTCTCTCTCATCAGTAGAAGTTGGTCCAATAAAAATATTCTCACCCACTGGTTTCTCAAATATCCTGGGACCAACACGGCTACAGCAACACTACAAACAACCTTTCCGATGGTACTAAAGATGGGAATACCTGTCCTTTCTGAGCTACAGCTGTTGTTAAAGTCCAATCCCATTTCCTAGGAGACAAAACAAGGCAAAGAGACACAGGAGGGAAGACAGAAGAGCGGCAAAGCTAGAAAATTCAGCTTCTGTCTCTGATGTGGACTTCCTTTTGCAGCCTCGCTGCTGGACAAACACAGGCACAGCACACAGTCAGATCAGCTGCTCTGAGACCCGGCAAACCTGCGTCAGTGTTGGACTGTTTAAGGCATTGCAATTAGCTGCCTCTTTCTGGTCACAGGCATACAGCAGTGTTGCAGAATATACAGTTCTGTCTGGCCATGCCAGACTTTCCTTAGACAGAAGGAAAAAGGAGAGCAGTGAGTGGAATAGTCCCATCCCCGTGTTATTTTGTCCATCAGTTAGGTCTTGTTTCTGGCACACCAATTTTGGACCCTTGATTTCCGGTCCTACACCTTTCTTGTTTACGTGCACAATTAGGGTACATTTGTAGGCCCAATTATCACAGCAACCTCTGTGCCCCATGCTTTCCCCTGCTGACCATATTCGAAACACCGGAGTGTCTCTCCTTCTCCCAGATCATGGTCATTGGTCTCTGCTGGCAGGAGATCTCCAGAGCTCAGTGACCAAGCTACTGAAGGCTCATGTTTTGGAAACAGAGAGCATGTTTTGTTTAGTGTTTTGTTCTTCCAAAGCAGTCTGTTCACCAGCAGGAGCTATTGCCTGAGGGGAGAGTTTCACCACTGCAGGATCCATCAGCTCCTGGTAACTTTGCCTCCTCTTCTCTGGATGCCTCAGTACCCTGGCCATGTCTTCTCGGTGCCAGATGACCTTAAATCTCCTTAGGAGCTGCTGAAAGAATAGCTCCGTCTTTGGGCATTCAGGCGGAGCTGGGCAGGAAAAGACTCACAAGCTCTTAGCCATTCTTGAGACTTTCACCCCAGGGAGAGCAGCCTTTCCAATACATTAGGCACTGTTAGAGCTGGTGAAGACTTTGTGGCCTATACCAGCCTCTTTAGCCCATAGGCCTAAGCAAACGGACAAGTGCTATTTGTGTGGACACAAGGGTTTGACAATTTTTATTCTCATCCTGCACCAAACTACCTATTGGCCTAATGCTCTGGTCTTGCAAAGGAGCCAATGAGGAGAAGTGGGATCATTGCTTACTTGAGCTTAGCCTCCTATCTCCCAAGTGCAGAGCCCTCAACACACCATTCTGTCTTTGCTGTGTGTGAGGCCCTCTGTTTCTCCCCAGGAGATAGGGCCCTGCCTAAAGTGGAGTGACTCAAGGGAGCACTCCCCAGGCACAATGAGGAAGCAGCCCAAGAACATACCCTCTGTAATGATTAGACCTTTATGCCAATTATTTTTAAGAAATGTACAATTTTGGTAGCATTTAAGGGGTGCTTGTGTTCCTCATGGCACACACCATCTAGGGAGAGTTCTTGTTGTTTTCGTATCGGTAGAAAAAGTAGTGTCAGCCTGATGGGAGTGCAGTGATTTGCCATGTGAACGGGTTTCTGAAACTAACATTAGTGTGTCCTCCTGCTTTCGTGGGTCAATATGAGTCCGGGGCTGGTGGAGGCTCAGCTTTTGGCCACTAGGGTGGTAGATTCTCTGCTTCTGAGTGGCTGATCCAAGGAATCAGATGAACAGCAGTTTGAAAGTGAGTGTCCTGGCCAGGCGACATATGTGTGATTCCAGCCAACAGCAAGAACTGGGGAGAGGAGAAGGTGGTGAACATAATCCACTGCCTGGCAAGAGCACTAGTGCTGGAGGGGCAGGTGGTTATTATGACTGGGGACGTCTGAATAAGTTCAGGAAACGAGTAAAGAATTTAAAGAATTTAGTGAAAATGATCTGCATGCCTCCTTCCTCCAGTTATCTCTGTACTATTCAAGAGACGGTCAAGAGCCTAGGCCAAATCCTGCAGTTCTTGTGGAGCAAAATTTCCATTTGAAGTGATATTGGCCAATTCTCTAACGGGTGGTGCCATAGAACACCAGGGGGCGCTAGTCGCACACCACTGCTGGCATGTGTTGTACTCTGGGTTCTTCATATTGTCAGAGTGTGAGGAAGCCCCATTTTAAGTCCAAAGCAGACACTACTGTGATGCATAAACGCGGGGAAAAGTGTCCACCATAGCTACTGGTATTTTGGTAAACACATATGCTAAAGAACAGCTGCCAGTTCTGATCAGAACCGTAGTAAAATTACCGAAAGTTCTTCTGAGGGCAAGCTAAAAATTGAAAATCCTCTTGGGGATTTAATTTAAGACCCTTGCAGTTAACCTCTCTGACTCATGTCAATAGAAATGTTACAACGCTGAGTAATTCCAATAGCACTTTCTGTGAGAGTTTAATCTTATTCAGGTTTCAAATGAGCAAGCAGTATTTTCATAATTAAAAAAAAAATCTTGAAGGCAAGAGGCCAGGAGGTGTTTTTTTCTCACAAAACTGAACCTTAAACCAATATTTCAGCGTTAAACAGTGGCATATGTCCTCCCTGACTATCAACAATATGGCTCTGGGCTAGGACATCTTCCATCTACAGACTTTCAAGTCCTTTGCAAACAGTGAATGGAGCATTATGGCCAGATCCTCAAAAACATGGTGGGACTGACTCCTACTGGAGTTATTTATGCCCCTCAGTAGCTTTGAGGGTTTGGGCCTGCCTGCCTCTGAACACTCCTGTGGGAGTGAATACGCATTTACAGATGAGGAAGGTGAAGAGAGCAGGGCTTGCTGGAGGCTACACTGGGACTATGTGGCAAAGTCAGGAATTGAACCTTGTTCTCCTGGAGCCCAGTCCTGTGGCCTGCACTCTTCTCCTCTTTTATTTTGTGTAGGGCAGGGGATTTCTCTCCCTGGCATGGGTGGCGCACTGGGGAGAAATTGAAGGAGAAAGCTGTGGCAGGGACTATCACAAACCAAAGCTCTGCAGTGCATTTTAAGCTTTATTGGCTGACGAAGAAGCAGGCTGGCCTTTGAACGTACAGCTGTGTGTGTATCTGAATCTCTAACGGTACCCACAGCAGTCAGGGCTTCGGATCGTGTTCCTCAGATGAGCACTTCACGGCATGTTCAATTCCTAAGTGAACTTTAACCCCAAACAGCTGAAACTGATCTCTTTGATGAAGTGGACCTGTCCGCGACTCACCTAGGCAGAGTAGGTGTGTCTAGGCAAATACGGTCTGCTGCTGAGGTCTTTTCTGCCTGTTCATCATTAGATGTCAGGGGAGAGCTCATTCAGACTCTGCTTAAGTTCCATATCCCCAACCTATCTTATTTTGTTAAATCCAAAGATAGGGTGACCAGATGTCTCAATAAAATCAGGACCGTCCTGATATTTGGGTGGTTGTCCCGCATCCCGACTGATCTTTGGTCGGGATGCAATTTGTCCCGACTTTTTTTTTTTTGCTCTGCCGGCGGATCCCGACTCCCCCGCCCCATGTGTCCCGATATTTTCTTCATCTCATCTGGTCACCCTTTCCAAAGCAGACTGTGAAGAGCTACAAAGGGATTTCACAAAACTGGGTGACTGGGCAAGAAAATGGCAGATGAAATTCAGTGTTGATAAATGCAAAGGAGTGCACATTGGAAAACATAATCCCAACTGTACATACAAAATGAAGGGTCTAAATTAGCTGTGACCACTCAAGAGAGAGATCTTGGAGTCACTGTGAATAGTTTTTGGAAAACATCTGCTCAGTGGGCAGTGGCAGTCAAAAACGCTAACAGAATGTTGGAAATCATTAGAAAAGGGAAAGATAGTAATAGAGAAAATATCATATTGCCTCTGTATTTAAATCCGTGGTATGTCCACACTTTGAATACTGTGATGGGTAACAGAAATGATGAGATGTATGGAACAGCTTCTGTATGAGGAGAGATTAATAAGACTGATTTTTCATCTTGGAAAAGAGATGACTAAGGGGGGATATGATAGAGGTCTATAAAATCATGACTGGTGTGGAGATAGTAAATAACAAGGTGTTATTTACCCCGTCACATAACACAACAACCAGGGGTCACCCAATTAAATTAATACGCAGAAAGTTCAAAGCAAACAGAAGGAAGTACTTCTTCACGCAGTGCAACATACAGGCCACCTGTGGAACTTGTTGCCAGGGGATGTTGTGAAGGCCAAAAGCATAACAGGGTTAAAAAAAAGAATTAGCTAAGTTCACAGAGGATAGGTCTATCAATGATTATTACCCAAGATAGTCAGGGATGTAGGTAACCTTATGCTCTGGGTGTCCTAAGCCTCAAACTGCCAGATACTGGAAACAGGCCACAGAGAATGGACCACTTGATAATTGTCCTGTTCTGTTCATTCCCTCTGTAGCATCTGGCACTGGCTACTGTCGGCAGAGAGGATACTGGGCTAGATGAACCATTGTTCTGACCCAGTATGGTCCCTCTGTTAGTTGCTTGCAAACCACCTCAGGAAATCAGTTTGAGTGTTAGCGAACCTTGTATGGCTGTTCCTGGGTGATCTAAGTGCACGCAGGCCAGTCGACCTTTTCACCAGTGACCTGCCAGTCCAACCAGGAATGAAGAAAGTTGATCTTCGTGTGTGTGTGTGTATATATACATATATATATATAAAAGGTGAAATCCTGATTCCACTGAAGTCAATGATAAAACTCCCAGGATTTCTCCCCTGCTGAGACATCTCCCTGTGCTGCTTTCACTCGAATAGGCCTGGAATAAAGATGTTCTGGAGAGTGAGGCTCCCTGTGACCAAGTCTGGGAGCTGGACGGCTTTTGCATTTGAAGTGAGCTGGAATTGCAGCTGATTACTCCTCTAAAGACTAAAAGCAAATTTCATAGGGTGAAAAATATGACAGGAATGTACCGTTTTGGCCCCTGAGTTTTTGCAGTAAGTCACAGCAGGCCGTGCATATGTGAGGATTATAAAAAGCCTGGAGAAATGTTATAAAATAGGAGTTTGAAAGCCTAGTGACTATCACCTCTTCAGAAAGTGCAGTGATCAGCTAGAAATATACTGGCTGGAATGTCTCACTTCTCTGGTGGATCAGGATTTGTTGCTAAACCAAGGCAAAGGCTACATAGTGCATTTACTGAAATGTACAAATATGGGTCAGTTGCCAGTCAGCGAGTCTCAGCTCTGTTCCGGATGGCAGATACCATAAGGGAAAGCAGTTGTTGAACTGGCCAGCTGGGATTGTGGTGCTATCCATCCCATGTCATGGGGAGGATGAGGGTGTGAAATATATGCAATCATGACCACAGTCAAGTCGGCTCCGTTGTGCCGTGACAAGCACATCACTTGGGAGCATGCACCAAGCAACCCTCTGCTCTCTGAAAAGCCTCTCTACTGTGGGACACCCATGCAAGTGATGGAGAGGGTAGGGTGGGGGTGGGAATGGGCGGAAGGTGTGCTGGTCAGCGCACATGTGGACAGAATGTGAAACCACAGGCACAGGGAGGCCTGAAATAGATTTTCAGTGTTGAGTCTTTAGTGCCTCTTGGTGCTGCATCCTTCTGACCTTCTAATTCTGCCTTGGTGTCTCTTGGCTTGACAGACCCAACCAATAGCACAGACCAAAAGAGAGGACCAGCGCTGGAAGCAGAAGCTCCTGAGAAAGTATTTGCTCCAAGCACAAGATCAATGCTGCATCTAGGACCTTTAGCAAAAGCCAAATCAGACACTCGGGTCAGAATTTCTGAAAGGGCTTGGCACCCCTGTCAGAGCCAGAAAAATCTCTACTGAAATGTCCCCAGGGGCTGCTGCGATCTAAGCTCTTTGGGCACCTGTCTCCAGGGTGCTGAGGAACCCAAAATCTGGCCCTCAGCTGTCTTGAAAATATAGCCCTATCGGTGTCAGACAACATTAAACCAATGGCACTGTCCCACCAGAGACTGGCTTCGTACTAGAAACTGTCCAGTCCTAATGTCACTTCAGGCTGGGTGGAGCTTTCCTTGTCCTTGATTTAGTGGATCAGGAACTAGATGAGTCACTTGGACAGGATTCAGCTTGCGGCTCCCTGGAAGGACGATGCAGCTGTGAAGAGCCGAGGGTCAGCTCCAGGTGAGGGCAGATGGACATTGAAGTAATGCCCAGTGCACTCTGGTGGGGTGTGTTTGTGCTGAGCAATGGGCATCCTACTGAGAGGCTCCAGCACAAAACTGCCAGAGATAAGAGGTAAGGGGCCAGATCCTCAGCTGGTGTTAACCTGCACAGCTCCACTGATGTTGGTGTCAAAGTCAATGGAGCGATGTTGATTTCCACCAGCAGGGCAGCTGGCCCCATTGACTCCAAGGGAATGGCACCAGGTATTTATACCTTAGAGTGTTCACTCTGATTGCCTGGGTCTGACTCACAGTGTTTGATAAACTTGGGGGGTCCCTCGACTCCCAGACGCATACAGGGGGTTGAAGTCCTCTGGAATCACAGCTTGGCAGGCCCAAAGTACCAGTGTCCGCTGTGTCGAGACGGACGTGTCAGACGGAGCAGAGATCGAGACTTGTTGATGCTGGGCCCCAGGTCTAGCGAAACAGAAGGTCAAGTCTCTGTCAGGCCCTCTTCTTACTTCCTCCTCCTGGGAATGGATGAGTGTGGGGTGAGTGACAACACTAGGAAGCCCCAGTCCCAGCTCTCGTTGGGACCCAGACTGGAAACAGGCTATTCCCCTCGACAATCGTGAAATATCTGGAATGTGTTTCTCTAGGACAGTGACTAAATCAGCCCTCTCTTCCCAGGGAACAGTCTGTTCTCATGCCTGAGTTTAGTTCTCTAGTTATGTCATTCCATTGTATCCATGGGGCTTTCCCAGGTGTGCAATGACTTAGGGTCTGTTCGATGCTTTCAGAGAAGGCTGGATTCAGACGGGGATGTGGGTTTGCTGCTCTGCTAGTCTTGGTAACCTGGCATGAAATTCTGGTCCCATTGAAATCAATGGCATAGCTCCTACTGACTTCAGTAGGACAGGATTTCACCTCTGTGTGCGCGCGTCTGGAGGGTTTTATACCGCTGCCCATGGCCGCAGCATGTCAGTACTTTCCATATAAAATCAATAGACGAGTCCCTAGAGGGCTTCATGGAGTTTGTATATGCAACTCCAGGTCCTGTCAGCACTTGCATCTACTTATTTTAGGCAACTGTTTTTAAACAGGAGTTTGGGATGGTTTCAGGTAGCACAGGCTGAATGCAGTTTCCCTGGCCAATGTCAGCTGAGATCACTTTTGTTTAAAACAAGTGTTTGAAAACCATAGACTCACGGAAGTGTAGAACTGGAAGGGACCTCAGTAAGTCATCTAGTCCAGTCCCCTGCGCTCAAGGCAGGACAACGTAATAACTGGACCATTCCTGACAGGTGTTTGCCTAACTGGCTGTTAAAAACCTCCACGATCTACACTAGGTGAAAACGGCTTCCTACCATAGCTTTAAACTGGGGAACTCCTGGCTGTATCTTGTTTCAATCAGAATATCTGAGAGTGACAGCGAGGAGGAGAGAAGGGCAGGGGGACGCTAAGGGCAAACATGGACTCCTGCATGGAAGATGGGTGCAGATGGTATAGAGAGGGCCAGGACAATGAAGGCCAGAGGCTTGGTGTAAACTTGGATACGGTCAGTCAGGTTGAAAAATTAGGCAAGTGGAAGAGGTAAAACGAGACAATAAATTGGCCTTCTGGAAGTACAGCATATGTCACGGACTCACAGATCGTGCCCACAGTTGGCCCTGGCGGTCCGTGGGGAGTGCCCCTTTCAGTGAGACAGCCTCTTCTCGGGGGTCCCACTCTTCTTCGGTGGTCAGGCCCCTCCACCTCCTGGAGCCGCACCTCTCTGGCCTTAGGCAGCGTCTGTTCTGCCATGGCCCTTCGCCGAGTCCGCGATAGAATGATCTAAGCAAAGCGATTTGGCTTGTATCCGGGAAGATGGAGCTCGACCCCTGGGCCCTCTTCACCCCAAAGGGCTGATGCAAACCCTGTTCTCTAGACCAGAGTGACTCTCAGCCAGCATAAACAGGAGGGTTTATTGAGAGTGAACACAGCAAACAGGAACTCTCAGCATCAGGCCTGCGCCTTCACAATAACAGCACATCCCATCTCCCTGCATCCCAGGTGGGTCTTGCCTGCTCCCCCGCCAGTCCCCGAGCCCCCACTGCTCCCCCCGCGGGTTCTCTTGATATCCCGGCCTCAAGCCCCGCCTCAGTCCATTGTCTTTCTCTCCAGGTAAACAGGGTCGTAAACAGGAAGGCCTGAGTCTCCTTTCCTCGCAGCTCTCCTCTGGCTGGAACCGGCTGTCAGGTCACGGGTCCTCTCTCTGCATCCCATTGTCCCTCCACTGGCCAGAAACGTTTGTGTCTCCTGGGCTGCGGTCCGAGTCCCCTTCGGTCATCTGTAACAACAAACTCCCTCTCCCCTCACCTCGTTAAACCAGTAACACCCACCCCCTGTGCATGCAAACCCTGGAAAAGACAGAAAACCCCAAGAAAACCCCCACTTCGTCACAGCATGGTATCTAGCAAAGCGTGACATGTCTTCTCTTAGAGGCTGATTGTTCAGGAGCCAGTTTGTCCCCTGGAGGATAAGGCTCACTCAGCTGGGGAATGTCCGTCTTCTGAGATGTGGTGGGAGAACGGTCCGTGGAGGAGAGATCCTGTCTGGCCCCGCACAACACGATTCACACCAGCTGATGCCACCTTCGAGGATAGAATTCGCAGAGCAGCTCTGCCTCCTCCACTCTCAATCTCACCATCCTTTTTGGGCCCTCGCCTTTCTCAAAGGAAAAAAAAGTCACCCTGCCTTTGGGGTGGTGCCTCTTTCAGTATGCAAGAGAAGAAGTATAGATTCCACCAAACGAAGGCCGAGAAATACCATTTGCAGGTTGCCATTCAAGTTAAACAGGAATTTTGTCTTTTGAAGTCCTTTTTTTCCGCTAAAAAAATATCCAGAACTATATTGCTCACCTTGTTTGTTTATGTTATGGCATTATTATTAGTGAGCTTAACTCCCTCAAAACACTGTGCAAACTCATATTCCCGCAAGCACCCCTGGGCGCAGGCAAGTGAACATCCGTTAACTGACTCTTCAGATGGAGATGAGTTGTGGCAACTTGCCCAACGCTACGCAGTGAGTTAGTAGCAGAGCCACGATTAGAACTCAGTGCATCCTGCCTTGCAGCCCCCTCTCATTACCCCAGAACGTTTCCGCTTTTCCTTAAATCAAGTATTTGGTTTTTCCCTAAGTCAAAACAATCTAATTTCTGTTCCTAATGCAAAACCTGTGACGTGGGCAGCACGACTAAGGAGTTGATCTGAGGGCTGAGCCCAATGGCAGAGACACCCAGGGAACACTGGCTACTGGCTTTGCAGAAGACTGGAAGTCAGAAGAGTTTCGGAAAAGCGTGGCAGCCAAGCAAACAAAATCTGCCCATGAGTGTCACAGTGGGGGTGGAGCTAGTGTGGGCCAAGGGAAGGTGCTGAGCTCTTAAAAATCTGCACTTGAGCTCTTCTGAAAATCTGGCCCCATATCTCAGTTTCCCCATCTTTAAAAGGTCACACATCGCTTTCTACCTACAAGGTTAGTTTTCAGGCATAGCAATTGATGAAGACAAACTATTGTGGGAGGAGACTTCTCCCAGTGTTTCATAGATTCATAGAAAAGGACCCCTCTGAATCACCCAAATCTGACCTTTTGCATGAACAAGCCAGAGGGTTCCAATCAGGTCTATTTATTCTTTCAAGAAGCTCCTGTCAATAAATAGAAATTGAAATCAAAGCAGAAAAGCCTTCAACTTAAAATGCAGCAAAATTATTGTAGGATTTCTCCTTCCCAACAGATTGCTGCCAAATGTGACCTTTTTGAAAATACTTTCCATAGTGAAACATCTGCACATTCACGTACTGTAAATTGCAAACAGCAATAAGACAGTGTTAAGGGTTTCAGGGTCATTAGCAACCTCTTGGCATTTGCATCAAGTCCTTCGTGTTGGCATCGTGAGAAAATACCGGGGGAAAAGCACTTCCACATGGCTTTGCAGAAGCAACTCTCTTGTTTGGCAAGAGCCTGATCCAAAGCCCATTGAAATCATGAGTCTTTCCCCTGACTTCAGTGGGCTCAGGATCTGGCTCTGGCTCCCTTATTCTAATGCTTTGGTGATGGAGACAGTGCACAGTTTATCTTGCAAAACATTTTTTTTGCAAGAAGTTTCCCACAATCCTGGATGGAGGGGAGGGTCTCTGCTAGCATGCCTTAGTCATTAGGGCTTAGGGATAAATGTGTGCTGAGGAAGGCTATCGACATCTGGGCAGTGTTCATGTGTATAATTATGCTGGTGTTTAAAACAGACAAAAGAATTGCTGATCAGCAGTTCTGGGCAGGCTACAGGTGGCAGAGCATTTTAGAGGACTCTTACAATGTACCAGGCAGGGGGAATGACTCAGAAGTGTTAGGTCACTTGTGGTTTTTCTTTCATGGTTTTGCTGTGAATGTTGACTTGTTTTTACTTAACAAGAAAGCAGTTGCTTTGTGTGTCAGCATGAAGCAGGGTAGTTACGGGACGGCTGCTGTTGCTCTTCAGAACAATTCATGTGCTCACCAAACCATTTTTTGTTTGGCTTCCTGAAAAAAAGAAGACATCATTTTAAATATAACTCAGAGCAAACAAGATTTCCAGTCTTTATCAGACAGGAGAAGCATTGCATAATTGTGGGTTGTTGTACCATAAACCTTTCAGCATTTTTGGTAAGGGACAGCTGGCTTAGACAATTTCTCCTAAGGACGATAAAGCTGCACTGCACAGGAACGCTGTTAAGAGACAAGTTTATTTCTTTGCCTCAGTCACTCGCCATGGGCCAGGTTCCAAAGCCTGTACCTTGTCCTCTGACAAAGGCATGAATATCATGGACTCCAGAGACTAGTTACATCTTCCCTATTTGACACAAACAAAAAATACATTTGCATTTTCATCAGCCAAAAATAACAACCACCCGCCAGTGCAGCCAGAAAACATGTACACTCACGATGGGTGCCTGGGCTGGAGGGTAGGGCACACGGGCACTGGAAGGACCGCAGAAGGCCAAGCAATCGAAACAACACCAGCACCTACAGAGCAAGGCTATGTCTGGTACTTTAAGCAATGCCAAAATAAACGTTGCATTGCTAATTCCATAAGAGGCTGCCCATCGCTCACGACAGGGGTCGCTGAAAAGATGACACTCAAAATGAACACAATCTCAAACTGCGATAAATAATAAGTACCAGTAAAGTGTGGCTTTTTTTTAAAACTATATTCAAACCATTTATGGCTCTAGTCATTATGGACCAGAACTTAAAAAGAAAGTGAAGAAAAGGCACAAAGTCGCAATGCGATCCATTTAAATGGTTTTACTGGGGCTATTTACTTTTTAATTATTCCTACATAGCTTAACACCGAAAGCGGAGAATAAAACAGCTAAATCCTTTCAGCCATGTCACATGGAAATAATTGGTGATCGCTGCACAAAGCTACAGTGTTAGGCACAGCTACCATGTCAAATAACTTCCCGTTGTTTATTTTACACCTCCTTGGAAACAAAACCCACATGAGAAAACATTCCAGAATACACCCATATAAGATGCCAATCTCAGTATAGGCTACATTGCTTTGCATCGTGATTTGCATCCTCAGTGATTACGGTTGTTGTTATTATTATTAGTTGTAGTATTCAAAAGCAATGTTGAGAGTTCTGTTTCAGCAACATGGTCTTCAGTGTTTTCAGAAGGTAGGAAAATCTCCATAACTTCGTCACCAATGTATAACTGTAGAACACATGGGAATCATATACAATATACAAATGATTCAAATTTTGTCTTCTTCTGTGCCCTGTGTGAGTACCAATCCCAATTAATCACATTTGCCCCCCAAAATGTTAAGCAGTTGAAAGAATTGTTTACAAAAATATTCTTCAGGAGTTTTAAATGCACCTGGTGCACTTGTATCATTGGTGCATCATGGTAGCTGTTGAATCTGTTTTGGCAGTGAAGGAGAGTTAGTTACATCTTTTGAAGCATCCAAACCTCCTGTATAAAATTCAGTAAAGCACATGCCTGAATGCAAACTATTTAAATATTTGCTAAGGGTCAGGATACAAATGTTAGGGCAGTCTCAGCAGTTACACTCGAGCTACTCCATCCCAAGCTGAAAATACACTAAAGCAATCTTTCTAAATGTATCCATAAGAGAAATCAGTCCTGGGGATTTAGTCACTGCTTCAGTTTCTCCACCTTCAAAGACAACAGTCTCCAGTGTGTCGAGGATTGCTTGATCTTTGTCCAGCATTGATTTGATAGCTGGTGGTGTTGCTGTTTGCCGTGTCTGACACCAGGGTTTGAATGAGTTAGGGCTGTTTAATCAGCAGAGATATTGGGCAACCATACAGCCCAACAAACTATTCAGTGACTCATAATTATCATCATCCAAGCATGCAGCAAAACAGAGTCGTTCATGACCACTTACACCTCTGGTTTCAATAACAACAGAAAATATTTCTGACTGCTTGACTTTGTGCTTAAATTTTCAAAACACCTGATGGTATACTGATTTATTCATTGGTAACGTCGAGTCAGGCATACTGACATTTCTTTTTCAGCCTTTGCTTAATTTATTTGTTAGAGACAGACTAAAATGGCTACCCCTTGATGTTTGTCAGATGTGTTTGTTGAAAGCTCAAATAGCTTTTGAAAATTGATTTCATCATCTGTATGCCCCCATACCGCCAGCTCTTGCTTCATAAGATATTAAATGCACTTAGGTTTGCCCCAAAAACCAACTGCAGTTTGTAGCTTGCTCAGCTTTGTTTTGTTGTAGCTGAACATCTACATTCACTTGGCTGGTATAAGCATGTGCTTTCTAAATGCTGTCCCTCTGGTCATTCCATTTCTCATGTACATCTGGTTTTCCAGGACCATCCTTCCAGTGATTCATACCAATTGAAACAAATGCATCATCTCCACATTTACATAAGCTACGTTTCTTAAATGTGGCAAATCAACACACTACAGAAAGCTTTCTTTCCTCTCTTGCAGCTCACAAGCCATGAGCTATCCTTACACCAGCCACAACTGAAAAAATCCCTCTTGCATTGTCACCAGCCAGATCCATAGATGCAAATGGTTTCTTGTTTTGAAACAAATCTCTATGTGTAATACTGCAACATGGTAGACGAGAGTTTGGAGATAGTCCTGGGTTTCCTACGGTTGAATCCTGGATTTCACCTGAATTTGAGCCACAATCATTCTCTTCAGGATTATTGGCAGCAGCAAGGATGGTGCTTACTGGGCTTCAGAGCAGCCATCACTGGTTCAGGGCTTCTTTTTGGGTCTACCTGCCTCTGAATTTTATTCCACACTTGAATGCTCAGTGTCCACCCAGGGCGCAGCAAGTGGCTTGAAGCAGGCTCTGAGATCCTGTCATCATTCCAGCTTGACCCAGCACATCCCTTTGCAGGTGGGCGTTGCATTGCAGATGAGCCCTTACCCAGAGCAAGGGGAAGGTCAACTATCAACAAGCCTGAACAGCCCATTAAGTGCTGAAGAGCACTGCCTGGTGGAAAGCCTCATTTATGAACAGAAAACCCAGCCCAGAACATAAGCAAATCTTTCACTCCAACATCTCAGGGGGACTACTAGCTCATTCTTAATCCATGTCCCCTCCGGAGTCCTGTGTTCACCTCGACCCAGACTCTTCCTCCAGGGGTCACTTGGTTCCAGTCTCTGTCCCTGGGGTTAGGCCTCTTGCCTCTACCGGAGAAACGTCCTTCTCTGGAGTTCTGGGTCTGAGGAGGTCTGTCCACTGCGACTCTTCTCCAGGGACAGTGAGTGATCCGTGCCAGGCCGGGCTTCTGCCCAGTGTCTGAGGGGTGAGTGGTAAAGCCCCCTGTCTACGAGTCTGTCCTCTTCAGGAGTCCCTCTTACAGACAACCCTTGCTGGTATGTTCCCCAGAGAGACCATGTCGCAGCTCCCTCTCCAGTCCTCTGGCTCAGGTTTCTCTTGAGAGCTCTGGAGCCTCGAGTCTCTCTTTGGAGATTCTGTTACTGAGCTTGGGCAGTCTCTATTAGGCCCAGATGCTCATGTTACTAATCAGCCCCTCCACCCCCCACCTCCTGGGCAGTCAATTATTTCCTTCCTGAGGCAGTGACAGGCAGACTGGGCCTTAGCTTCCTGCAAAGAGCAGCTGCCCCGGGACAGATCTATTTGTGTGTGTTAGCGTTTCTATCGCCCTCCCTTCATTTTCATTGTGCTATTACTGATGAAACTGTTTTACGACCAGGACGCACTGTAGATCACACGAGGACAACCCAGCAGACAAGCGGAAGGTTGAAAAAATGCTGGGTGACATGTTAAATATGAGAGACAGTTCTAAGGCAGCCATCGGGCCACCTCAACAAGCAGGGGAGAGAACCTGCTAAGAGAATAACAGTGATGGTGCTTGGTGTGATGCATATGGCAATTTCCCGCCAGGTCCTCAGGAAACCTTATGGAATTCAGTAGAAATATCTTTGGGGTCCGTTGTGTTAAATGAATGGTTTGTTGTGGGCTGGGATTGTATGTAACCTCTGGAGGGGGGAGCTATGACAGATGTGAGACTTGGGCGTTCACAGGATTATATTGAACAATGTGCCGGACCAGAATGGACTTTTGGAACAAAAAGGGTTAAGTGAATGCAAATTCCCTACCTCCTGTTATGCAAAAATCCAGCCTTTTGAAACTACACCCTGAGGAGGAAGCCATTGTCTGTTGATCCCCTGTTACATGAGGCCTGGGTCAAAGGCCCAAGACGTACAAAAGAGAGACTGAAATATTCATGGTGGCTCTGGTTCTGAATCCGGGACAGTGGCACCATGAGAAAAACCCAGCTGTGAGTTTTGAAGGACTGACACCTACCGGAGCCTGAGGGTTGGGGTGATCTCTGGTGAGTTTTTTACCCTGAACATATGTGCTTTTATTGATTTTTAGTATGTTTTCTCTGTAGTGCTTTCACCTTAAAAATAAATGTGCTTGTTTAGAAAAAGCTGAGGGTAACTTATAACTGGCGGCGGTTAAGGTTCATACTGTCTGGAGAAAAAAGGCCAGTGTCTGCACTTTGCTTTAGGCAGTCTGGCTTGCTGATAATATCATAGTGTAGGCAGAGAACTATGCAGCCTGGAACCCCAGGTCAGGAGGGAGAGAGACATGGGTCTTTGCCCAAGAGAGTTGACGGTTGAGTTGTTGGGATCCTAGAATGGGTGCCCTCGGGGGACCATGGCGGGAAAGTGGGTGCAGTTGCTCTGAACTATGATGGGGAGGTCACATCTGCTCTGCTTACTGGGTTGGTGTTGCTTCCATTTCAACAGAAAAACCAAAGATGCAGCTTTTCTATCCAAACAGGGAAACTTGCAAGTCAGCCCTATGTGTGTTCTATCCAGTAACCTCCCAGCAAGTGCTCAGAATCCCCCTGCCCATCTTTGCCCAGGGCTTGGACTTCAGATCCTGTGTAAAGGTGCAGAGCTGTTTTCCTGACTCCCTGCAGCAGCCAGATCAAATAAGGCTCTAACTCCGTTTCAAGGATATAAATGAAGACTTAGGGTCACTTTGAGGAAAGGCTCTAGAAGACTTCCAGAGCTTCCTTTTCTATGTTTGGAATTGCAAAGCCGTGGCAGCATCTGGGCTGCTGGGAAAGGGGAGTTCACTCGCTTTACCAGGCAGCACACGGGCTCCGGCAGCCTGTGGCTGGGACGCTGGCCAGTAACTGCTGTCACTGAGCCTCTGTGGCACTCTGATCACAGGGCTGCTTCTTACTCTCATAACCTCTCCTCCCGCAGCAACCGGCTCAGCAGCTGACCGGATCCACTCCCTGGAGCCTGTCTGCTACTGCTGGGATTTGTCCGCGTCAGGGACTGCGTGGGCACGTGTCAGCACCACCACTGTCCGCAGCAGTGCACGTGGCCTCTGGAGCCAGGGTCAGCACCCTCCATGGCTTTGTCTAGCAGGTGCAGGTGGTGCTGATGTCAGCAGAGAGAACACTTCTTCCCTGGGCAGTGGGACAGCTCCTTTCCTGGGGCTCCTGCCATCTGCCTGGGAAGCCCTTCGCAGAAGTGGCAGAACTTACCAGCTCTGTTCTACACCGTCTGCATTGCCTTACCTTGACCGATGGGGAGGTGACATGTCTAAGGCCCTCATCCGAGAGGACGTGTTTGTTCAGAGAACTTGCCAACCAGTCCCTTTCACCCTATCACATAGCAGCAATAGTGCTGACCTCTGTGACTGCTCCCTTTGGGGACTCTACTTGCTCAGCCTTCTGCCCTTTTCAGCTGGGGCTCTGCAGGGTCCTCTCCTTGTGTCTCTCCTGTGTTCTCTCTGCACACTCTCTCTGAGCCATCTCCTTCACTTGCACAGCTACAGCAATCACTTCTATAGAATCATAGAATATCAGGGTTGGAAGGGACCTCAGGAGGTCATCTAGTTCCACCCCCTGCTCAAAGCAGGACAACCCCAACTAAATCATCCCAGCCAGGGCTTTGTCAAGCTGGGCCTTAAAAACCTCTTAGGATGGCGATTCCACCACCTCCCTAGGGAACCCATTCCAGTGCTTCACCACCCTCCTAGTGAAATAGTGTTTCCTAATATCCAACCTAAACCTCCCCCACTGCAACTTGAGACCATTGCTCCTTGTTCAGGATCTGCATCACTGAGCACGCCGAACGTCCTTCGCTTTGGAGCCCCCGTCCAGGTATGTGAAAGCCATCAAATGCTCTCCATCATGCTTCTCTTCTGCCAAACTAAATAACCAGTCTCAGCCTCTCAACTGCGTAGTCATGCTCCAGCCACCCTAGTCACTTTTGTTGCCCCCACTGGACTCTTTTCAATTTCCACATCCTTCTTGTAGTGTGGGCCCAAAATGGACACAGTGCCCAGATGAAGGCCTCACCAACTGCAAATAGGGGAATGATCAGGTCCTCGATCTGCTGGCAATGCCTACTTATACCGAAGCCCAACGAGGCCCATTTAGCTCTCTTCGCAACAAGGCACACTGATGACTCATGATCCATCTTCTGTCCCCTGTAAATACTGGTCTTTCTTCTGCAGAACTGCTGCAGCCATTCAGTCTCTAGTCCTGTAGGCAGTGCATGGATTACTTCTGTCTATTAGTGCAGGACTGCACTTGTCTTAGTGAAACCTCATCAGATTTTTTTTTGCCGCAGTCCCCTCTAATTGTCTGAGCAGTCTGTAATCCTATCCCTTCCCTCAGCGTATCTACCACCCACGCCCCAGTTAAGTGCCGTCTGCAAACTTGCTGAGAGTGCAGTCCAAGGATCTCTGACAGATCATTAATCGAAGCATACTGATACAAACTGGCCCCATGGACGCACCCTCGGGGCACTCTGCTTGATACGGGCGCGAACTGAGACATGGAGCCCGTGATACACTACCCGGAGCCCCATATCCTAGCCAGCTTTCTATCCACTACTGTCTCGCGAATCATCCGCAGCCCATACTCGTTTAACTCTGGCAAGTAACCTGTGGGAGACCATTCGAAAGCTTTGCTAAAACAAAGATACCACATCCACTGCTCCCTCTCCATGCCTACTCACGAAGCAATTTAGTTAAGTCCCAAAAATCGTGGAGGAGGGATACTCAGTAATTGAGCATTGGCCTGGTAAACCCAGGGTTGTGATATCAATCCTTGAGGGGGGCCACTAGGGATCTGGGGCAAAAAGTCCTGCATGTAAAGGTAGGGGACTGAATCAAGTGACCTTCTCAGGTCTCTTCCAGCTTCTATGAGAGCAGTATAATCTCTATTAGTATTATAGTCGGCACCATGACTGCCCTTGGTTAATCCATGCTGACGTTCTGATCACTTTCCTCCCCTCATAAGTGCTTCAGATTGATTCCCCCCCCCCCCCCCCCCCCCCCCTTAAGATTACCTGCTCCATGATTTTCCAAGAGACTAGGTTAGGTCTGACTGCCCTGTAGTCCCGCAGATCCCTCCTCCTTCCTTTTAAAGATGGGCACTACATTAGCCTTTTTCCAGTCATCCAGGACCTCCCCCGGTCGCCATGAGTTTTCAAAGATAACGGCCAATGGATCTGCAATCACAGCTGCCAACTCTTTTAGCACCCTTGGATGCAGTGCATCCGGCCCCATGGACTTGTGCTTGTCCAGTTTTTCTAAATAGTCCTGAACTGCTTCTTTCTCCACAGAGGGCTGGTTACCTCCTCCCCATGCTGTGCTGCCCAATGCAGCAGTCTGGGAGCTGACCTTTTCGTGAAGACAGAGGCAAAAAAAGCATTGAGTACATTAGCTTTTTCCACATCCTCTGTCACTAGGTTGCCTCTCCCATTCAGTATGGGGCACATACTTTCCTTGACCTTCTTATTGTTGCTAACATACCTGAAGAAACCCTTCTTATTACTCTTAACATCTCTTGGTAGCTGCAACTCCAAGTGTGATTTGTCCTTCCTGATTTCACTCCTGCATGCCTGAGCAATATTTTTTATACTCCTCCCTGGTCATTTGTCCAGTCTTCCACTTCTTGTAAACTTCTTTTTTGGTTTAAGATCAGCAAGGATTTCACTGTTAAGCCAAGCTGGTCGCCTGCCATATTTACTATTCTTCCTACACATCGGGATGGTTTGTTCCTGCAATCTCAATAAGGATGTCCTCTATGCTGTCCTCTCTTAACTGTCCCTAGACACGTCTGCCCTTTTACCTCCCCTCTTCTCCCAGCCTGCGGCAGGACATGTTGCAGCCTGGAACCATTTATAGCTGTTACGTTTTCCTAGATTCATGGATTCCAAGGCCAAAAGGAACCATTGTGATCACCTAGTCAGACCTCCTGCATAACACAGGCCAGAGAATTGCCCCCAAATAACTCCTGGAGCAGAACTTTCAGAAAAACATCCAATCTTGATTGAAAAATTGTCAGTGATGGAGAATCCACCACAGTGGTTGGTAAATTGTTCCAGTGGTTAGTTACCCTCACTGTTAAAAATTGACATCTTATTTATTGTCTGAATTTGTCTCTAGCTTCAGCTTCCAGCCATTGGATCGTACTATATCTTTCTCTGCTACGACTGGAAAGCCCGGTATTAAATATTTGTTCCCCATGTAGATACCTATAGACTGTGATCAAATCATCCCTTAACCTTCTCTTTGTTAAGTTAATTTGCATGGAATGTTCTCATTCTGAAGGGCCCATGATTCTAGAGTGTAGAACTGTTGAATGCTAACTTCTGAGCATGCCCCTTTCTATGCAGTTTTTATACCAGGCTGATCCTTAATTTAACATTGCAGGCTTAGCTCAGGGTCTGGTATGTTTAGGTGATATCCAGTGTCTCACCGAACTGTCATACGTTTGTTGTCACTCCCCAGATTGATGACACAAGTCAGCATATATCTCCTGCTGTTACAGATCATCACTGACCTTAACAATCAACTAACACTTGAACCAGCCTTACAGTGATGTCCATAGTTGTTGATTAGCACATGTAACTTCACTTCCATCAAGCACAGAGAGAGACACCCCAAAGAAACCTGTCCTGTCCCCATAGTTTCACATGATTATTATGATTGTTTATTCATTTTGCTGTGGTCCCGTTCTGATGTACGTTTCATCAGCCTTACATTTCAGATGGGGCCTGATCCGATTTCCATGGAGTCCAATGGAAAGAGCTACAAAAGGATCTTTCAAAACTGGGTGACTGGGCAACAAAATGGCAGATGAAATTCAGTGTTGATAAATGCAAAGTGATGCACATTGGAAAACATAATTCCAACTATACATACAAAATGATGGGGTCTAAATTAGCTGTTACCACTCAAGAAAGAGATCTTGGAGTCACCGTGGATAGTTCTCTAAAAAAATCTGCTCAGTGTGCAACAGCAGTTTAAAAAGTGAACAGAATATTGGGCACCATTAGGAAAGGGATAGATAATCAGACAGAAAATATCCTATTGCCTCTATATGAATCCCTGGTACACCCACATCTTGAATACTGCATGCAGATGTGGTCACCCCATCTCTAAAAAGATATATTGGACTTGGAAAAGGTTCAGAAAAGGGAAACAAAAATTATGGGTGTGGAATGGCTGCTGTATGAGGAGAGATTAATAAGACTGAGACTTTTCAGCTTGGAAAAGAGATGACTAAGGGGGGATATGGTAGAGGTCTATAAAATCATGACGGGTGTGGAGAAAGTAAATAAGGAAGTGTTATTTACTCCTTCTCATAACACAAGAACTAGGGGCCATGAAATGAAATTAGTAGGCAGCAGGTTTAAAACAAACAAAATGAAGTATTTTTTCACACAATGCAAGTCAACCTGTGGAACTCCTTGCCAGAGGATGTTGTGAAGGCCAAGACTATAACAGGGTTTAAAAAAGAACTAGATAAGTTCATGGAGGACAGGTCCATCAATGGCTATTAGCCAGGAGGGGCAGGGATGGTGTCCCTAGCCTCTGTTTGCCAGAAGCTGGGAATGGGTGACAGGGGATGGATCACTTGATGATTCCCTGTTCTGTTCATTCCCTCTGGGGCACCTGGCATTGGCCAGAAGACAGGAGACTGGGCTAGATGAACCATTTGTCTGACCCCGTGTGGCCGTTCTTATGTTCTTACGAGGGGCATTTAACATCTCTTTCAAGAGTGGCCTTAGTTAGTCTCTCTCCCGGCCCTGAGAGCTAGAGTAGTAAGTAATAAGTAACTCAAGCTGGCGGGAAGGGTAAACTGAGCAGGGCACAACTCTTATTGCGTTTGTCTAGTAGACATAAGTTAAGGTGGGGCAATGAAAGTGTTGTCAGGATTTCTGCTGCAAATATTGAAGAATATGGAAAACACGGCGTTATTTTAAAAAAATATTCGTTCAGAGCAATGAAGCAATCAGGGAGCCTTTTAAAAGATCACGTTTCTCATTTAAGTTGAAAAGACCTGAGAACAGTTTTAATCTTCATTATGTGGAAGTGTTTCTGGTATGTGTGTAATAATGCGCCATACCTCAAAGAAATGCCATACTGCGTGGCTAGTCGAAGTCTCTGGGCTGCAGTGCTCAGAGGCCTACTGAGTTTATATTTGTACTGATTTTTGCATTTCAGTCTTCTGTACTTGTCAGACAGCAGTCTCTCTAAAAGGCAGGCAGAGTCCCTTCGGAGACTGCTAATAGTGAGAAAATGCATCTCTCTGGGATCCCACATTTAACAGGAACTGAAAAGACAAAAAACCCTCCGAAGTAACAAAGTATATTGGCATGAATTCTGAAACACTTTCTTTTTATTAGCAAGACAAATGTGTTTTCCAGATGTTCTTTCGAACTGACTGGACTTTCTTGACATTTTCACAACCCTGCAATGTTGGGAAACCTGCCTTTTTACTTACCTGTTTCAGTGTCACAGTAGCTTAGCCGGGGAAGACAGTCACTTGCCACCTTTTCTTTGTTTTACTTTTTGAAGATGTAACAATTAATACATTATTAATGATTGATGCTTAGAAAAACTTGACAGTGGGTTGGCTGCTGGTGTGCTGATCTCACTGCTGATCGTGCTGACCACTCCTGTCTGATTGTTTCCTTGTTCTCCCCCTTCTCTTGTTCTCCACCTGTTGTCTCAGGCTTACATTGTAAGCTCTTTGGTGCAGGGAATGATTTTATTCTGAGTTTGCACAGTGCCAATGCACAGCTTAGTTCAAACAGGAATGATTCAGGGAAGTTCTACAGCCTGTGTTATGCAAGAAGTCAGGCTAGATCAGGGGCAGGCAAACTTTTTGGCCCAAGGGCCACATCTGGGTATGGACATTGTATGATGGGCCATGAATGCTCATGATATTGGGGGTTAGGGTGGGGGTGAGGGCTCTGTCTGGGGGTGCGGGTTCTGGGATAGGACCAGAAATGAGGAGCAAATCAGGGTGCGGGAGGAGGTTCTAGGCTGGGGTAGGGGTGCTGGGGGGGGTGAAGGCTCTGGCTGGGGGTGTGGTCTCTGGGGTGCAGGAGGGTGGGACAGAGGGGTTCAGAGGGTGGAAGGGGGATCAGGACTGGGGCAGGGGGTTGGGGCATGGGAGGAGTTGAGGAGTTGGAGGCTCCAGGCGGTGCTTACTTCAAGCAGTTCCTTGAAGCAATGGTATGTCCCCTCTCCAGCTCCCATGCGGAAGCGCAGCCAGACAGCTCTGCGTTCTGCTCTATCCTCAGGCGCCGCCCGTGCAGCTCCCATTGGCTCTGTTTGCTGACCAATGGGAGCTGCAGGGGTGGTGCTTGGGGTGGGGGAGGCATATGGAGCCCTCTGGCTTCCCCTACACTTAGGAGCTGGAGGGGGCACATGCCGCTGCTTCTGGGAGCCACGTGGAGCAAGCTCCCAACCACGCTCCCCAGCAGGAGCTCAAGGGCTGGATTAGAACAGCTGAAGGGCAAGATGCGGCCCCCAGGCCCTAGTTCGCTCACCCCTGGGCTAGATGATCACAATGGTCCTTTCTGGCTTTATAATCTATGATTCGGTGAGGACGTAGTCAGTGGCTAGGGCTCCTAGATGCCAAAGCATGAGGCTCTCTTCTCCTAATGGCTAAATGGAGGAATGTCAGCGGGGGGCAGATCCTCAAGCTCTGGAGTGTGCCCTTGATGCAGTGAAATAAATAACAGTAATAAAGCCTCATGAATACAGTGACTTTAACATAGGAGAGTCCCTCCCCAGGCCCTATCTTTAGGGCTGGGGTTGCAGATATTGCTCTCCTTTTCCGCAGTGCTTCCTGCAGAGCTATCACTTGGGAGCTGTCACAGTTTGAGGCCAATAAGATTGTTTCGCTTCAGTTTTCCCTTCTTTGCTGATGTCACCAGTGTTTTGTTTGGTTGCACTCTCTGTCTCAGCGTAAGGTTAGTACTTGGTCATTCAGATTTGGAATTTGCTGTTAATGCTTAAACTAACTTAGGCCCAGATTGAGGGCCAATAGTACTCCTTATATGCTTGACGTTAAGCACGTGCACAGGTGTTTGCAGGATCGGGGCCTGTGTGTGCCTTGGGGCCTGTTCACACCAGAATAAAAGATGCATTTTTCATACTTGTTTGTGAATACATTTAACTAAGATGTTTTAAAACCCTGCCAGTAGACAGGGCCATGGGAATGCTAGCGTGGGATCTAGTCTGCAGCCCAGCCAGCTACCACATGCCACAACACATCTTGTCCTGTTTACACAGTGCTTTTACATCACCTTCGCTAAAACGTGTCAGCTAACATGTTCTCAAAGTAAACCTTGTATCCAGGTGTGAACAGGGCTTTGGAGTGGTAATTGGTAGATATAAGCCAGTGGCTCTGGCTGTGGTCCTGAGATGGTTCCCATTGAAAGCAGTGGTAAGATTCCCGCTTACTTCACTGGCTCTTGAATCGGGCCCTGTGGGAGAGAGGGTGCATGGAGCTCTTCATTTTGCTTTGAAGAATGCAAAGAAAAATCAGTCTTTCCTTTGCAAACCACTCATTGCAGCTGTTGCACAGTGCACAGCAATGAATGCAGCTGAGAACCTACAGTACTCGAGAGCCTGCCGGATTTGGGTGTCAATAATCTGAGCAGACACAAGGGTTAAGAACCAGTGTTTTCTGCTATGGCAAGTGCGAGGTCCCTGTGATCCCCACATCAGAGAGTGAGCCCCCAGTTCTCCATTGCCTTGTGACTTGTGCAGCCTTTTACACTGGTTCTGAGCTGAGCCACCCACTTTGCACTAGTGCAGCTGACTGCACACAGCGGGGCAATGGAGAATCAGCACCGGGGACTTTTAGAGGAAAACTACAGTCAACGAATGGATCTCATGGTAAAACATGAGGCCTTCTTCTCCTAATGGTTAAATGGAGGCATGTCAGCAATTCTTCCTTTGGGGGCAGATCCTGTGCCCTCCCCCGCAAGCTGTGCAGTGCCCTAGATGCAGTGAAATCTCTCTGGTTCAGGCTTCTGGGGAGGAGGAGAAAAAAAGGTGCAGGGCATTCCCACTTCTGTGTGCTGTGAAACCCAGCTTGCCAGGAGCTCCATGTGCCAGTGAGTGTAGAGAGGCAGGTGAATCTACTAACTGTGCAAAGCAATTGGCCACTGCCTCTTATGCAGCGGGCATGCTAAGGCCATGGAGCGCCGCGCCTGCTTGAATCATTTGCTGCATCTGCAGGTGGGAGGGCACAGATTCTTCCTCCTACTCCAGCTGGAGGCTGGTGTCATGTGCGAGGAAGGATGTGGGGCTTTGAGTTTAGACTCCCAGCAAGTATTTGGTGGCAGCGTGGATCCTATAGCCATGGTTTTCTCATCACCTTTTACTATGATGGCCAGCATGAAGGAACCGGGGCAACAGTAAAACAGGGTGTTCCATGCAGTGTCACCTCACGCTGCGGGGTTTCTTCTACAGATAGTGGGGTTTCAAAAAAGATATTTTTGCTGAGTGCAGGGAGGGTGTTTGTGTAAGGGAAAGAGAATTAAAGCCTGATTCTGAAATCACTGAGAATTTTGCTTGAAAATTGCAGAATTGGACCCAGAGTGCAGCAAATTTTATCATCCAAAAATCAGGCACTTCTCAATGTGAACGATTTTCCCCATTCCCTCTCTTTGTAGAGAGTCTTTCCAGGGAAATTGTTAAGGTTCCTCCCCCACTCTGAACTTTAGGGTACAGATGTGGGGACCTGCATAAACACTTCTAAGCTTAACTACCAGCTTAGATCTGGGTTCGCTGCCACCATCCAGATTCCTCAGTGTCTGAAACCCCCTTTCCCCACAAATCTTTCCCTTCTGGTAGCCTTTGAGAGGCTTTTTTCACCAAGTTCCTGGTGTAACACCATACCCTTGGATTTAACACAGGGAATTTAACATCCCCTTCTTTCCACCATTCCTGGTGAGTCAGATTCCAATCCCTTGGATTTAGAACAAGGAATCAATAGGTTCTTATAAAGAAGCTTTTAATTAAAGAAAGAAGGTAAAATCAATCTCTGTAAATCAGGGTGGAAAATACATTTAAGGGTAATCAGATTCATATGCCAGTTGACGCCTTAGCCTTAGGTCAGTTACGCAAAAGAGGTAAAATCTCTTCAGCAAAAGGAATGTACAAGTTGAGAAAACAAAATAGACTTAACACACCTTGCTGGCTGTTACTTACAAGTTTGAAACATGGAGAGCTGGGTTTCAGAGAGATTTGGGCTGCATGTACGTCTGGTCCTCTTCGTCAAGAGCGAACAACCCCAAAACAAAGAGCACAAACAAAAGCCTTCCCCCCACCAAGATTTGAAAGTATCTTAGCCCCTTATTGGTCCTTTGGGTCAGGTGTCAGCCAGGTTACCTGAGCTTCTTAACCCTTTCCAGGTAAAAGGATTTTGGTGTCTCTGGCCAGGAGGGATTTTATAGTATTGTACACAGGAGGGCTGTTCCCTTCCCTTTATAGTTATGACAGAAATCGACCTGGTTTGTTACCCTCTGTGATGGAACCAAATCAGAGCTGGGTGAATAACGCATTATTTGGATTGTTGGTAATTCCAAAAAATTGCATTATTGGGTTTGTTTTTTAATTTTGAACATTTCTTTTAACATTTTCAAAATGTTAAAAATAAAAATCAAGGGAAATTTCCAAATGAAAAGTCTTGCTTCAGAAATATAGAAATGAAATATTTTGGGGGGCTTGCGGTTTTTTTCAACAGAAGCAATTTGGTGAAATAAACATGAATTTGCTTGGTGTTTTGGAGTTGCCGAATCTGCATTTTTCAACACCCAAAAAACATTTTTCGTTGAAAAATTTTGCCCAGCTCTAGACCAAATGTCCTGGTTGGGGGGAAATGTTAGGTGGGAGATCTCAGGGTCTGTTGGTCGGAGGATGTGATGATGCCAGTGGTGTCCCATGGGAGATACGTAAGTAGCTCCGTACATCCCATCTCAAAGGGTGTGACAGCCTTGTCCTATGAAAACAGTGGAATCCAAACCTGATCTCAGTGCTCACATAAAGACACTCCTTTTATCTTAAGAGTTTGATCCAACAGTTGAACTGTGTAATCCCATCACAACCGTGAAAGCACTTGTTTGAGCACAACTTCATGTACTACTGCATTGTATTTAAACAAGAGTTTCTGCCCTCACAATCTAATCGTTCATCCCACATGAATGAGTCACTGAGCCATTATATTTTAAATCTGTTCTATGCCCAGAAATCAGTGTGTCAGCATACTGTATAGTTCCGGTTACAAAACCTGCAACTATAAGAACACCGAAAGATGAATAACACAGTATAACATGGGCATTGCAATGGTTGCGTTCACCTAGCCCATTTACAGTACATTTCTGTCTCTTGCAAAGGCTTGCAGTGCAAGTGCGCTCAGGAACAAATTGCAAGATGTGTAGATGATTGTTGCAATTGTGTACTGATAAGAGGGCCTGTTTTGGCCAGGCAAGGGAAGGCAAGAAGTCACTCTAAATTTGCACAGGATTCCTGCACAATGAGCAGGCTTGCATCATGATAGCTTTGACAACTTAATATTATGTAAAATGACACTTCCAAAAAACTATCAGCATCCAATGTGTTACATGAGTATTAGACAGTTTTGTTAAGCTCAGAAAGGATCTAAATTACTCTCTGGCAGTTTGTCATTTTTTTTAAATTTATGAGATGTTTACTGTCTTCTGTGTTTTTCTTTTTGACTCATTTAACTGGTCTTTTGATCTTAATATGAAACTAGACACCAAATTATGGTGCAAAACACTTCATAACTGAAGATATGTTTTTTATTTTTGCCTTGTACTTTTTGAGTGTAATTTAGTTCAAACCAAATAATAATACAGTGTATCTAAACTTCGCCAGAGTCAGTTGTTTCTTTGAACAGCTGTCCTCATCTTACATTATAAATAGTCTCTGGACTTATGCAAAGGTTCAGCTAACTGCCTGATGTTTAGCTGAGTGGTTTGAGCATTGGCCTGCTAAAGCAGGGTTGTGAGTTCAATCCTTGAGGGGATCATCTAGGGAACTGGGGTAAAAATCTGGGGAGTGGTCCTGCTTTGAGCAGGGGGTTGGACTAGATGACCTCCTGAGGTCCCTTCCAACCCTGATATTCTATGATATATCATCTTGAAAAGTTACTGGCAAAATCCATTTTTCAAAGGATTTTGACAAATTGAATTTTTTTGGCAAAAAGATCTTTTTTTCACAGAAAATTTTGAGTTTTCATTGAAAAACCAAACACCTGAAAATGGAAATGTTCTTGGGTTTTGGCTGAAACTTTTTGGTTTTTGAGTATTTTCCCTCCCCCCAAAAAATGTTGACTGAAAAGATTTTTTCCTATTTGTTAAAATTTTCCATGGGGTGAGGAGGAAGCTATTTTTTTTAACAGCTATGCTATGACTAGTTGGATGGAATTATAGCTGTCTTTAAATGTCAACATTTTGGTATTAAATATGAACTTTCATATTAGTGAGATTAATTAATGGGAATTTTGCCATTCACTTTATTGGGAGCAAGATTGGGCCTAATGTGAATGAGGGAACTCCCTTACCTTGTGTATGCTCAGGGCTTCTTTCATTACCGTGTTTGCCTGGCACAGGATAACAAACAGAGTGAGGTGAATAACAGACTTCTGGTTCGCTGGCAAAAAAATTGTTCAAGTTGAATGGAAATTGATTTTTTTTTTTTTAATTTTCAGCTAATTGAAAAGGTAAAAAACCCGTCCAAACAAAACCCCCCAAAATTTGTTTCAGGTTGAATGAAACGTTTCTTTTCTATTTTGAGCATTTCAATTTAAAAATAATTGAAAACATTAAAGGAAATTTCAAAACAAAGTAGTTTTGAATTGAAAAACCAAAATGTTTCATTTTGAAAATGTCAAAATGTAATGTTTTGGGGTTTTGGCATTTTTCTTTTTAGCTTTTTTCTGACTGAAACAATTTGGCAAAATCAACACTAATTTGTGAAATGTTCTGGTCAATCCAAATCTACATTTTTGACTGAAAAAAAGTTGTGGTCCAAAAATTTTGCCTGGTTGTAGTTACACAAGAGCCATATGCATCTCTGCTTGTTATACTTACCCATGAATAATATATGTGTGTGTTTGCAAGGGGCGTTGCAATCCTGTGTCCAACATGTATTTTTCTCTTCCCATTCTAGGTCTGTAGGTTGTCTCTGGCTGTGGGACACAAGGAGACACTTGGATATCATCAGTAATAATTCTCTTACCTTTGTCAACCCTGAACACAGATCTTATGGGTGTTTCTCCACTTTACCCCCGAACACAGATCTTATGGGTGTTTCTCCAGCTTACCTGAAAGGTGAGGCACTTTCTGTTAATATTCAGATTCCTTCTGGGCTCTGTCTCAGGAGGACATGTTGGTCCTTTACTGATAGACTGGGAAGCCAGCCTGTGCTTGCATTGACTTCTGCTGCTTCTCTGTGCTACCCTGGGCTCTGTGTCTGGCATTTGTTTAAGGAACCTGCCATGAAGAGCATGTTACTTGCGGTATGTCCATACTCAGAAACGACTGATACTCCCTAAAGGTGGAGGACGGGGCCACCAGTGCCTGAACCCTGGTCCCGCCCCTGCACCGTGCCTTCTCCAAGGCCCTGCCCCTGCACCGGTGATGCCCCGATCTGTACTACTAGCGCTACAGCTGTGGCACTTTAGCTTTGCCATTGTGAGGCAGTAGCATGGACTTTGGCTACAGAGATAGAAGGGGGTTTCCATCACCGTAGTAAATCCACCTCCCTGAGAAGCAGTAGCGAGGCTGACAAGAATTCTTCTCTCAGTCTAGCGGTGTCTATACCAAAGCGCAGGCCTGGTCTACACTAGGAATTTACAGTAGTGTAGCTACATCTCTCAGGAGTGTGAAAAATCCTCACCTCTGAGAGATGTAGCTATACTGACCTAGCCCCAGTGTAGACAGCGCTAGGTTGACGGAAGAATTGTTCCACTGACTTAGCTACCATCTCTCAGAGAGGGGGATTACCCATGCAGGCAGGAGAGCCCTCCTGTTGCTGTAGGTAGTGACTACACTGACGCGCTACAGCGACACAACTGTAG
>NC_133771.1:216589885-216684031 GCF_003597395.2 Chelonoidis abingdonii
TGCGGTGAGGGTGGGGGGCGGTGGGTGCTTTGCCGAGGTGGTGGATGGTGGGTGGGCCCGTGGTAGGTGGTGGGTGGGTGTGGGGGCAGTGGGTGCCTGCCCGGCAGGTGGAGGGGTGGTGGGGGTGAGGTGCTGCCTGGGGTGGGGTGGCAGGTGGGTGCCTGGCCCGGGGTGGAGGTGCGGGATGGGTGGGGCTTGGGGGTGGAGTTGCTGGGGCGTGGGGCAGGTGGGTGCCGCCGCGGTGAGGTGCTGCCTGGGGGGGTGGGCAGGTGGTGCCTGCCCGGGGAGTGCTGCCCTGGGGGGGGGGGCAGGGGTGGCCTGGTCCCGGGTGGAGGGGGGGCGGCGGGGGCAGGTGGCGGTGCCTGGCCGGGGTGGAGGTAGGCGGGGGGGGGCGGGCGGCCGGGTGAAGGTGGCTGCCCTGGGGTGTGGGGGGCACGGTGGGGCCTGGCCCGGCGTGAGTGGCTTGCCGCGGGGGTGGGCGGGCAGGTGGGTGCGTGGCCCGGGTAGGTGGGCGGGGGGGAGTGGTCTGCCGGGTGGGGGCGTGGTGAGGTGCGGGGGGCCGGGTGGTGGTGCCCTGGGGGGTGGGCAGGTTGGGTCCTTGGCCGGGATGGAGGTGGCGGGAGCTGGAGGTGCGGTGGGTGCCGTGTAGACCCGGTGCCGGGTGAGGTGGCGGGGTGGGGCTGGTAGGGCTGGGCGTGAGCCGGGGGGGATGGGTCTGCCTATGGGGTGGGGCAGGTGGGGTGCCTGCCCGGGTGGAGGTGGCGGGGTGGGGTGGGGTTGGGTGAGGTGTGCCTGGGGGTGGGGGCACGGTGGGTGCCTGGCCGCGGGGTGGAGGTCGGTGTGGGTGGGTGTGCTGGCCCTGGGGGGGGCAGGTGGGGCCTGGCCGGGGGTGGAAGGTGGCGGATGGGGTGGAGTGTCCGGGGGGTGGGTGGGGGAGTGAGGTGCTGCCCTGGGGCGGGGGGTGGGTGGGCGGGTATGGCTAGGGGGCGTGGTGCCTGGCCCGGGGTGGAGGGTGGGGTGGTGAAGGTGGGTAGTGTGCCCTGGGGTGGGGGCAGGTGGGTGCTGGCCCGGGGTGATGTGCTTGCCGGCATGGGGCGGTGGGCTGCTGGGGGGGCAGGTGGGTGCCTGGCCCGGGTGGGAGTGGCCGGGGTGGGGGGGGTGAGGTGCTGCCTGGGGGTGGGGGCAGAGTGGTGCCTGGCCCGGGTGGGGGGTGGGTGGGCGGGTGAGGTGCTGCCCTGGGGGTTGGGGGGCAGGTGAGGTGCCTGGCCGGGGCGGGGTGAGGTGCTTGCCCTGGGGGGGGGGGCAGGTGGTGCCTTGGCCCGGCGGTGAGGTGGGGGTGCCAGTGGGGCGGCCGTGGGTTGCTGGCGGCCTGGGGTAGTGGGTGAGGTGCTCGCCCTGGGGAGGGGCAGGTGGGTAGTCGGGTGGGTGCGGGGGACGTGGTGATGGTGCGCCCGGGTGAGTCTGCCCTGGGGGGGCGGCCAGGTGGGTGCCTGGCGCGGGTGGGGTGCGGGTGAGGTGCTGCCTCGGGGGGGGGGGCAGGTGGTGCCTGGCCTGGGTGAGGGGTGACTGGTGGAGTGGGAGTGGGTGGGCGCGGGTGAGGTGTGCCCTGGGGGGGGGTGCGGTGCCTGCGGGTGAGGTGGTGGGGTGGGTGCGGCCTAGGGGGGCTCCGGGGAGGTGCGGAGGTGGGGCGGGGTGCCTGGCGCGGGGTACCAACTGCACACTGGAGGGAGTGGGGGGAGGGGAGTGTCCTGGCTGCCAAGGGGCGGGGCCCGCGCACACTCCCGCCGTGTGCCGGGCAATGAGCGCACTAACCCCGCCCCCTCCCCGCGGCCGCCCGCGAAAGCTTTCACGTCGCTCCCTGGGATTGGCTGCGCGGCTGCAGGAGCCCAGCCAATCCGAAGGCGCCGTGGATTTGAAAAGTCTGGGCCGGGCCGTTGCGCGCTGAGCTGGTCGGCGGGTGTCGTTGACTGTCGCGTGCGGCCATGGAGCTGGCGGCTCGCGCGCGGTGAGGGGTCGCGGGGCGGGAGCAGATCCCGCGGAGTCGGCCCTACGCATGGGAGGGAGCGAGCGGCGGGCCCGGCCGGGGAGCCCGCTGGGCTGCCGGGGGGAGGAATGCGCGGGCGGCGGGGAGCGCCAGGCTGCCGGGGGGCGGTGGCTGTGGTGGGGGAGGCGGCATGTCCCGTCCCTTTGTGCCTGGCCCCTGGGCTGTGCGCTGCCCTCTCCTTTGGTGCTGCTCTGTGCCCAGCTTTTGTGTGTGTGTTGCAGGGTGTTTGAAGCCCAGGTGCGCAGCTATCAAGGCGACGACCCCCTGGACCCTTGGGACAGGTCGGCATTTGCGTTTTGCTTTCCTGTGCGAGGCAGTATCCTGCCGTAGTGCAGCGCCAGGTCAGGGACACGTTGCTCTTGTTCCAGATACCTGCAGTGGGTGGAGAGCGCCGGCCCGCTCCAGGGCGCACGGGAAGGCTTGTGCGCGTCGTTAGAGCAGCTTGTGCAAGTGTTCGTCGGCGAGGAGAGGTACCGCCAGGATCCGAGATTCGTTAAGTACTGCATTAAGCTAGTAGGTGCCCTTAGATATGTAGTAAAAAATGAAACTATGTGGGGAGTCTACCAGTGTCAGAAATAATTTTAATTCAGGCTGTCAGTTACAGTTAACTCATGTAATTTACTAAAAAAATTAATTTGAATTAAAAAATCAATTAATCTCAGTTTTAATTACACTGTTCAACAATAGAATAGCAATTGAAATGTATTAAATATTTTGGATGGTTTTTCCTGTTTATATATGTATATGTAGCTGTTTGTCTCTGTCATGAAAGTGCAACTTACAAATGTAGATTTTTGTTGTTACAAAGCTGCACTCAAAACCAAAACCATGTAAAACTTCAGTGCCTACAAGTCCACTCAGTCCTACTTCTTGTTCAGCCAATTACTAAGGGTATGGCTACACTTGCAGCTGTAGAGCACTGCTGTGGGAGTGCTCCCGCAGCAGCACTTTGAAGTGCAAGTGTGGTCGCGGTGCTAGCGCTGGGAGAGGCCTCTCCCAGTGCTGCAGGTACTCCACCTCCCCGTGGGGATTACCTTATAGCGCTGGGAGCAGCGTTTACACTGGCACTTTGCAGCGCTTTAACTTGCTGCGCTCAGGGGTGTGTTTTTTCACACCCCTGAGCGAGAGAGTTGCAGTGCTGTAAAGTGCCAGTGTAGCCAAGGCCTCAGACAAATAAGTTTGTTTACATTATAGTTACAGGAGAAACTGCTGCCTGCTTCTTATTTAACAAAAACAAAATAGAGCATGAGTTAAGTGAGTTCAAGGAAATAAAGATAGGATAAGTAAAACAAAATATGCTTTCCAATAGCTAAGACTTAACAAGCCATTATCTTGGTTCAAAGTAAAATCCTTATGTGCTTCCCGCAAGATGACTCAAAATGGCTAACCGTACTTTGGCCAGGACCTCTTCCCAGAACAACAAAGGGTTAGCTTCCCATGTCTCCCCAAGTGAAAGATCTTAAGTGCTTTTTTTCCCTTACTCCAACTGTTTCCATGGTTGGGTTCAAGGACCCATCTTTCTCAGCTTGCAATGCACTTTCCTCCTGCATTTGTCCAGTGATGGATGCCTGAAATGGCTCTCTGTCCTTGCTTATCTCCCAAAGTTTGTTGACCTTGCTTTAGAAGGCAGGAACCCCTCCTCCGTACTCAGCTTGCTGTGTCCATGAGGAAGCTGAACTCATGCTATTCTTCCCTTCCTGTGGGCTTCCCTTCCCCCTGTATGTAAATGAAGCTTCCATTATTTTGATTCTACCATGCTTAATTTACATAGGAGACCAGTAAATAGGTACCCACAGTCCTGTCTGGGTGGCAATTGTTCCCCCCTGTGTTTAGCGCATACAAATTTTAAAACAATATCAATGAGTATTAATATCATTGTACAAGTTATGCATTAATAACCAGTGTTACGGGCATTTGTAAAAGACCTTTACATGATGCACTAATACTGTATGCAATCAGGTTATTCAATTGCTTATTATCTAAGGGTCAGACCCCCCTCCCCCCCCCGCCCTAGCCTTTATAGCTTAGGTAAAGTTTCTCTTCCTTGCTGGAGTGTAGACACACTTTCTCTTCCTCCCACACTTGTTAGCTTTGTTTACCTGATTCATAAATACATTCTCATTGACTTACTTTCAAACTGCCTGGTGGATAAACCCTGATCCTTTGTTTAGGGAGGGATAACTCTTGTTTGACTAGAAAATACCCTTTCTACCCACCAAACGCTTGAGAGATGGGCTTCTGGGCATCATGGCTTACCTCCTCCCTCAGAGTCTCCCTCTACGTCAGAAAAGGAGTTCAATTGTGCTACTAGAAAAAAGGATAGTCTTTCATGGTAATGTATGGGTTTTCTAGGTATGCCATAGACATAAGAGTCAAACAGTTTTATAGTGGGGAATGTTGGACAGCCTTAAAATAAAGGCACAGACGGAAGTAGTGATGCTTTTGTTTTTCTTCTTTTTAATGTGCAAATGAGTATGTACATTATGTTTTGTAGGCAGAATTCATCAGTGCTCCTAGTCAATTTTTTGACTACATCTACAGCCAAGGAGTTGGTACTAGGACATCTAGTTTGTACATTGCTTGGGCTCAACAGCTTGAAACTGAAGGGAATATACAGCATGCTGATGCTGTTCTTCAAAAGGGTATTCATAACCAGGCAGAGCCAATGGAAAATCTGCAAGAACAATACAGGTAGTTTTTTATTTGCTCCTTCTTGGCGCGCACATCTTACAAATAGGAAATGTTCAAAATGTGGTATTCAGTGAAGTACTGAACCTGCCTAAATATACATCTTCCAGCAGGGATAAAGACAACTGAATTTCCTGTAAAGCTAAACATCAACACTTCCTCACTGTTAAATATGTCTAGACTTGTGGGTTACCTTTTTTCTACTGACACTGAAGAGAGTTGGACTGCAGTGTCTTATTTGTGAAGATACAGTGGGTCCAGAAGTTAAGAACATACAATAGCCATACTGGGTCAGACCAAAGGTCCATTTAGCCCAGTATCCTGTCTTCCAACAGTGCCAAATGCCAGGTGCCCCAGAAGGAATGAACAAAACAGGGAATCATCAAGTGATCCATTCCTTGTCAGATGCATGCATCTGACGAAGTGGGTATTCACCCACAAAAGCTCATGCTCCAAAACGTCTGTTAGTCTATAAGGTGCCACAGGATTCTCTGCTGCTTTTTCAGATCCAGACTAACACGGCTACCCCTCTGATACCTGATTCCCTGTCACTCATTCCCAGCTTCTGGCAAATGGAGGCTAGGGACACCACTGACGGACTTATCCTCCATGAATTTATCTATCTAGTTCTTTTTTTAACCTTGTTATAGTCTTGGCCTTCACAACATCCTCTTGCAAGGAGTTCCAGAGGTTGACTGTGCATTGTGTGAAGAAATACTTTTGTTTTAAACCTGCTGCCTATTAATGTCATTTGGTGACCCCTAGTTCTTGTGTTATGCAAAGACATAAATAACACTTCCTTATTTACTTTTTCCACACCAGTCATGATTTTATAGACCTCAATCATATCTCTCCTTAGTCATCTTTTTCCAAGCTGAGCAGTCTCAGTAGTAATCTCTCCTCAAATGGAAGCCATTCTGTACCCCTAATTTTTGCTGCACTTTTTTTGAATGTTTTCTAGTTCCAATAGAACTTGTCAAGGTTTTTTGTTGTTGGTGTGTGGCTGATCCACTGGTCTGTCCCTTATAAGATACCTGCATAAAATGTGTAGCTGTGTTTGTGGCTTCTGCTTCTTCCGCCCCTAATTGTTTCATAATCTTAGGGAGTTTTTTATGCATAGGTCCATTTTAAAGAACAAAATAGCCTGGTCCACTTCAATTAACATGCTCTGGAAGTTCTCTGTTGGACACTTCAGTTATAATGGCAACTCAAGCAATTGGCTACCCTAGTGATGCCTTGAATTATCGTGCTTTTACAGTCCAGCTTCTCCTTTTCCATGATCTTGCCATTAAGGGCCTAATTCATCACTACTATAAGCAGAGACATCACTTGTGAAATCAAAGGTGTGGCATCCATGTATGCCAGTGGTGACTTTGGCCCTTCGTCTTTGATCTTGGTCTATTGGAACCACAGTATTAAAAGTCAACCTTAACTAACTTCCATCTCTCGTCAATCTAGACTGTTCCAGAGTCGTATCCCTCGAAGTCATTCGTTGACGCAAGGTGAGGCTAATGCTGAACTATCCATGAACTACACTCACGTAAATGGAGTAACTTGCCATAGTGTGTTTAATGTAGGTTTGGGTAAACCCCAAGATAGATTCAGCTTTTTGGAACTCTAAGGCTTATTTCCCTTATAAGATACCTGCATAAAATGTGTAGCTGTGTTTGTGGCTTCTGCTTCTTCCGCCCCTAATTGTTTCATAATCTTAGGGAGTTTTGCTCCTTTCCCCCCTCCCCAAAAGTGTGTGGAGGGGAATTACTGCAGGCTTCCTTAGTACCACGTCATCTGAGAGCAGGGCTATACTTCAAGTTTACGTTGGCACAGCTGCACCAAAGCAGCTGCGCTGCTAGAGCATCTTCACCAGATGTGCTACAAGCCAAAGACAGAGCTCTCTCGTTGGCTTATAATCACCTCTGCAAGAGGTGGCAGCTATGTTGGTGAGAGAAGCTCTCCCCCTAACCTAGTGTTGTCTACATGGGTGGGTTATGTTTGGTATAACTGTCACTCATGGGGCGTAGATTTTTCACAATCCTGAATGACTTAGTTGTGCCGAAGTAAGTATGTAGTGTAGACCAAGCCTGAGGCTTCCACTGTCAGGAACTCTTCAGTTACTAATGCTTTATGTGGAATACTGATTTATATTGATTCTGTTCAAATAAGACTCATAGGTCAGAAGGGACCAACATGATCATCTAGTCTGACCTCCTGCACAAAGCAGGCCACAGAACCCTACCCATCCACTTCTATAAAAACCCCTAACCTATGTCCGAGTTGTTGAAGTCTTCAAATTGTGGTTTGAAGACCTCAAGCAGAGAATCCACCAGCAAGTGACCCATGCCTCATGCTGCACATATTACAGCTGTAATAATAACCTTACAGAAGGTCAGCCTTCAGAAGCTGCCATCATTTTCAGTGAAGACCTATTGCACTAGAGCAGTAACTGGCTAGAGCAGTGGTCCCCACCTTTTCATCTGGCAGACGCCAGATGAAGGACCGTGGCAGCGGTTGAGCATCCACCGAAATGCTGCCGAATTGCCAAATTATCAGCAGGTAAGTATGCCCAGTGGTCTGGGATGGGATGTTAGATGGGATGGGATCTGAGTTACTACAGAGAATTCTTTCTTGGGTGCTGGCTGGTGTGTCTTGCCCACATGCTCAGGATTTAACTGATGCCATATTTGGGGTCGGGAAGGAATTTTCCTCCAGGGCAGATTGGCAGAGACTCTGGAGGTTTTTCGCCTTCCTCTGCAGCATGGGGCACGGGTCACTTGCTGGAAGATTCTTTGCACCTTGAGGTCTTCAAACCACAATTTGAGGACTTCAATAACTCAGACATAGGGTAGGGGTTTGTTATAGAAGTGGGTGGGTGAGATTGTATGGCCTGCATTGTGCAGGAGGTCAGACTAGATGATCATAATGGCCCCTTCTGACCTTAAAGTCTATGAGTCTGAGACCTCTGCAGAGATTCATAGGTTTCAGACTGGGCGTTTGGTGGTTTTTGGTTTTTTTTTTTGGTGGGTTTTTTTTTGTGTGTGTGTGTGCTATTGTTAATGGATAGCAAATTTTTTTTTTTGGTAGCTTAGTAATGTCCTTAAATATAAAATAGCATCTATGTTGTCTGTCTGTCCTAGTTGCTGCCTCAAAACAACTTCACAATTCCCAGACTCCAAATCAAATGGCTCCTAGAAAAGATGTCTCAGAATCTGGTGACCCAGCCTGTCTCTCCAAAAGTCAGGTATCTCTCAACTTCTAAAATCAAAGACTTGAGAAAAGATCATCTTAGTGATTAACATGGTCATGCACTGGCCATGGGAATAAGAGTTGAACACCTCAAGTCTGTGGATCACAAACTATTTTAGAGGCCTACAGGATAAATTCAAGATGGTGAAATCTGAGTAAACAGACCACCCTCTGCCACCTCCAACAAACATGATATTTAGTATGCATGGGCAGCAATAGTGCTTTAACATAAATGTACAGGCAAACTAGTATCGGGACATAATTCCTAGCCACCTTCAATCCACAAATTTCCATCTGTTAGAAGCAAAGAGTGATCTAGCTAGTATACTTCAGTAGTAGGGCAGATTATATAAATTGCAACAGCTACATAAATTTTGCTTCTTAGTATAAAGATCAAATAAAAGTAATTCCATGTATTTCAAATATGAAAACTTCTGACGGGGTTAAGAAAATAGCTGCAAGAGTGATTTAAGATCTCAAAAAAACTACCATTCAGCGAGATTAAAGTAGTACATAAGAATGGCCATACTGGGTCAGACCAAAAGCCCATCGAGCCCAGTATCCCGTCTTCCCACAGTGGCCAATGACAGGTACCTCAGAGGGAATGAACAGAACTGGGAATATTCAAGTGATCCATTCCCTGTCGCTCATTCCCAGCTTCTGGCAAACAGGCTAGGGACACCATCCCTGTCCCTCCTGTTTAATAGCCATTGATGGACCTATCATCCATGAATTTATCTTTCTTTTTTCAGCCCTGTTATAGTCTTTGCCTTCACAACGTCCTCTGGCAAAGAGTTCCACAGGTTGATTGTGTGTGAAGAAATACTTCCTTTTGTTGGTGTGTTTGTTTTTTTTTTTTAAACCTGCTGCCTATTAACTTCATTTGGTGACCCCTAGTTCTTGTAAAGTAAAATCTAATTATCCAATAAATGGTTGAGGTTACTCAAGCATGTTCTACAAGTACTTATGTGTGAAGAAGACTTCTGATTGCAGAAGACTTTAATCTAGCAGAGAGAGGCATAATAAGACCTAATGGCTGGAAACAAACTAGACACATCTTGTCTAGAAACAAGGTGTTATGAGGGCTTGTCTACACTTACCAGGGGATTGACACATGGTGATCAATGCTAAAATCGACCACCGATGCGGGTCTAGACCCACTAAATCGACCGCAGATCACTCCCCCATCAACTCCTGTCCTCCACCATTTCGAGAAGAGTAAGGGAAGTCAATGGGGGAGTGTTTCCCGTTGACATTGTGTAGTGTGGACTCTGTGGTAAGTAAATCTAAGCTATGTTGATTTGAGTTATGCAATTGGAGTTACATGACTAGCATAGCTTAGATCAACTTTTCCCTTTAGTATAGACAAGGCCTTAGAAGTGGTGGATCACCATCACCTGGAATCACTGTCATCACTTGGAATCTTTAAATCAAGGTTGGATGTCTTTCTAAAAGACGCTGTAGCTTAATCACTAGGTATGGACTTGATGCAGGGATCATTAAATGAGATTCTATGGGCTGACTTTGAAGGTCAGACTAGAAAGATGATCATAATGCCCTTAAAATGCATGGATTTGAAAAATGCCTTGGTCTTTCCTGAGTTCTGTTTGATCTACTACCTACCTAACCTGGTAGTCAAAATTACTACATCAATTTGTTACCTTGTATTGTCAACAGTAAATCTAATCTGCTATCGTGCTGCCCATATTATCTAACTTGGTTAGGTTCCTTTGGTCTTGACCAACCTAATTTTGTCCTTGGCAAGCTTTGCTCCCTTACTGGCTGCCCCTGCTTCCAGATCACTGCTGGTCCTAAAACAGAACTTTATGCATCCTGCTGTTAGTTTCTTGCATGATGGAAAATGTGACCTTTTTCCTACTTTTGTTTGGTATTGGATTCATGACAGTACTTGTCAGGTGCTGATTAGTTTTCTTCACAGCCTCTTGTGAAGGACTCCATCAATTGGCTTTCCTTAATCCACTATTAAGTCCTTTCTGCATGCACTACAAAAGAGTTTGTTATATTTTCAGCCTTTGTCTGTGGTAGGTGAAGACTCTGGCAGCAGGACACTATGTGGAGTAGACTGGGGAGGCACTGCTTGGATGTGTGGGGAGCCAAGTATGGTACACCTCAACCCATAGAGTATGTATCTTTGCTTGCCTCACTATCTGCATGGCTACTCATAATCTTGCCTGAAGGGCCGTGTAGTGCATGTACTCAACACCTTGCTGTAAGGAGTGTTCAATGTATACCCTTATGTTAAATCTGTATTTGCTATTACAAGCTTCTGAGAACTGTAAAATGATCATACACTTAATCGCATGCTATTCTTGTGTCCCTGCTGGGGTCACAAGAAGGACTGAGTATAGTAACCATGGCCCTGGCACTAGCACCTGCTGCATCTGTGGTGCAGCAGCATAGAATGCTGTCTTAGGGGTGGGGAGCCAGTGAGAGGACAGCTTGAGCTGGGAGGTAGGGGGCAGCTTGGAATTTACCCAAAGCGGGCAGTTGGTAGGTGGTTTGAGAAGTGGGTGAAGAGAGGATTGGCTAGAGGAAGCTGGACCATGAAGGGCACTACAGAAGGAGCTCAGCTATGAGGGGCACAAAGCCTATGGCCAGTATGCAAATCCCCTTCCTTGTGCATTGAAGCTATAATGTTCTGGAACTGGTGCATAACCAACTATATCCAGATTTTCAGCAGCCTAGAACGCCATTGCCAATGCCCTCAGCAGACTCTTCTCTCACAGCTACAAATAAGATCTGGACACTCAGGTCCTCCAAGACATATTCTAGAGATGGGGATGGCCAGAGATCAATCTCTTCACCACCTCTGAAAACACTGTGTCCTCTTCTGTTTGGGGGAGCTGGGTCACCACTCCTTGGGGATGCCTTCCTTTTATAGTGGAAGAGGAGTATATTCTATACCTTTCCTCCAGTGCCCCTAATTCTAAGCGTGATGAACAAGATCAGGCAGGACAAAGCCAGAGTTATTCTCATAGTACCTACCTGGCCAAGCTTGGCACCGTCCGTTACGTACTTCAACTCTGTATCCAGTCATCAACCAAGCTCCTGACCATTTGTCATCTCCTGTCTCAGAGGCAGGGTGTGTTCTTCACCTCCAGTGTGGTGGTTCTGTCTCTCAGAGCCTGGGTCCTGGATGGACCTCAGCTATAGAAAATCTCTGCTCTCTGGAGATGCCGCAGGTGTTCCTAAACAGTAGAAAAACATTAATCTACACTACTTAACTGCAACAATGGAAGCTATTCCCCCTCATGTGGTCATTACAATTTCTGGAATGAATTGGTTTCTCTTTCTGGATTACTTGTCAGATCTGAAGACATCCGGTTTATCCCTCAGGTTGGGCAATATATACCTGGCTGCCATATTAGCCTTTCATCCCCCTAGTCAAGGGATTCTCTACTTTTGCTCATTTGGGGTCTTATTAAGGGTCTGAGTAATCTTTCTTCACATTAGACAGCTCACTCCATCCTGGGACTTCAAGCTGGTTCTCAGCCACCTGACGAGTCCTTTGTTTGAATCAATGGCCACCTGCTTCCTTAATTTATCTATGAAGATGGCCTTCCTAGTTGCCATCATGTCAGCCCATAGGGTTGAGACAATTGGTTAAGATGAACATCTGATGTAACCTTGGCTAGGAAACTGGGATGTGGACACAGAGACCGTAAGAACAATGGGGGTGGGGGGGATGAGGTGGGGGAGGAGGAGTCTGCCATCAGAGCTCCAATCTGTCCATCTACTGGGGGCGGGGGGGAAGTTCTCCCCAAAACCTCACTGTTCTCAGCAGGAATCCTTCTATAGCCTGGATTTTAGAATGGCCTCCGCCTCGGCTAGGACTAAGTGGTTTAGGAGATTAGATAGGAGTCTTCTTAGACATAAGTCTGTTTCTGCTCAACTTTTGAAATGGGTATCTACATCTGTTAGAGTGCAGGTGCTCAGCCCCCCAGGGCTGGAATACACACAACCAGATTGCAAGTAACATCTGCAATTTTTGGAGAATACTCCAGTTCGAGAGATGTAGACCCCCTACCTATCCAGTCTATACGTTTTGGAAGCGTTACACCCTGCTCCATATCCGATCTGGTGCGGCACTTGGAGCTGCAGTGCTGTCTTCAGTTTTGGGTCCCGTTCTGAAGTCCCCTTGGGGATAATGCTCAGATGCCAACTGAAGTGGAACCCACGGGGACACTACATGAAGGAAATGTTACTCACCCTGTGCAGTAGCTGTAGTTCTTCAAGAAGTATTCCTGTGGGTGTTCCACTCCTGCCCTTCTTCCTCTCTGCTTTGGTTGTGTATCACAGCACATTATTACTGAAAAATTGCTTGCTTACTTGTTTTTACCATATAATATAAATCAATTGGAATATTTCATACTTACATTTCAGTGTATAGTATATAGAGAAGTATAAACAAGTCAGTGTGTCTGTATGAAATTTTAGTTTGTACTGACTTTGCTAGTGTTTTTTATGTAGCTCCTGTTGTAAAACTAGGCAAATATCTAGATGAGTTCATGTATCCTCTGGAAGAACTCTGCATACCCCCAGGGCTATAGATAGCCCTGCTAGAGAACCATTAGTTTAAAACCAACAGCCAGTTGTAGTGGTAGGTTACTCATTTGCCACACAGTTGTCCTGGAGGCGTTGAAAACCTGACTTTCACTCAAGTACATGAGGCTTTGTGATCAAATGGCAGCCTTGTGCTCCACTTGCTTACAGTCCTGCTTCCTGGTGCTGAAGTCACTGCCCACCACTGAAAGAAGTACAGGCCACATGGTTGTGTCTCTTAGGTTTGGCAGCAGCTAGGAATCCCTGAAATTCTGTAGTGCAGGACACACTGCTTGCCATTTAAAAAAAAAAAAGCGGGCCGGGGGGGAGAAGGGGTAGCTACCATGACATCCATGCTTTCTTCTGCTTTGGTAGTGCTGCATCTTTTGAATTATTTTTTTTTTTTTATTTTAAAGGATATGTGCTGTGATTCACTTCCAGGGTAGGACTGCATAAAAACTGTCTATCCCACAGTTCATCTTTACCAAGTGCTTTAAGAGCCTTTCTGTTAACCATTTGTTCCTCTTCAATCCCATTCAAAACTCTGCATCAGCCATTGCCACCACTTTCCCAGAGTGAGGAGCCTCTGTGAAGTAGTTTATGAACTCTAGCTGAGTTGCATTGTTTGCAGTAATAAAATCATTTGTTTCTGTTGCTTGTACTGTTAGACACATCATTGTATGTACATATGGTCTTGGTGTAGTACTCCCTGCGATAGTGTCATGTGCGTGAGTGTCTTTTGGGCTAATGCATCTACTTTACTTTCCATGCAACATTCTTACTAAGTGACTGCTTCATACAGTTTCTCACCAGTCTTGTATGTAAAAACTGCTTATGGGATGCCTTTGGGCTTCTGGCTTACCACAGAAGAAGCAACTGTTCTTGAAAAACGTGCCATGGGAAGTAGTATAAGGGGAGTCTCGCCCACAGCTGGCACTTGTCCCAGCATCTTCACATTTTTTTTTTTCTTATGCTTCATGTACTTCCTCTCCAGTCTTGCCTGATTCAGTTTATGGGTGCAGTTCTTATAGAACGTAAGGCACCCCCAAGTGTTTGGTTAACCAGGCCCTCTGTGGTGGTATTCTCCAAAGATTTAGCTCCTAATCAGTACTCTTTGTCTCCCCAGTTGATGCCTCAGAACAATGACCAAAGTAAATGGATTTTGTTATAATTATGATCCCAATATAATTGTTACGTAAGGATGTACATGGATTCCAGTAACTGCTGGTGGCATGCTGATGTCTTAACCGGTGCCTCATTACAACTTTTTGGTGTAATAAACAAAGCTGATAATTAGGGCTGTCAAGCAATTAAAACAATTAATTGTGCTGTTAATAGAATACCATTTATTTAAATATTTTGGGTGTTCCACATTTTCAAATATTTTCATTTACAACACAATACAAAGTGTACAGTGCTCACTTTATATTTTTGATTACAAATATTTGCACTGTAAAAAAAGAAACAAAAGAAATAGTATTTCAATTCACCTAATACAAGTGCTGTAATGCAATCTCTTTATCATGAAAGTTGGACTTACAAATATAGAATTATGTACAAAAAAACCCTACACTTAAAAACAAAACCATGTAAAACTTTAGAGCCTACAAGTCCATTCTTGTTCAGCCAATTGCTTCTGCCACCATTCCAAAGGATGAGTGTCCATGATGATGACGGGTTCTGCTCGACAACAGTCCAAAGCAGTGCGGACTGACACATGTTCATTTTCATTATCTGAGTCAGATGCCACCAGCAGAAGGTTCATTTTCTTTTTTAGTGGTTCGGGTTCTGTAGTTTCTGCATCGTTGTGTTGCTTTTTTCAGACTTCTGAAAGCATGCACCACATCTTGTCCCTCTCAGATTTTGGAAGTCACTTTAGCTGCTTCTTAAACCTTGGGTTGAGTGCTGTAGCTCTTTTTAGAAATCTCATATTGGTACCTTCTTTGTGTTTTGTTAAATCTGCAGTGAAAGTGTTCTTAAAATGAACAACCTGTGCTGGGTCATCATCCGAGCCTGCTATAACATTAAATATATGGCAGAATGTGGGTAAAACAGAGGAGGAGATATACAATTCTCCCCAAAGGAGTTCAGTCACAAATGTAATTAATGCATTTTTTTAATGAGCATCATCAGCATGGAAGCATGTCCTCTAGAATGGTGGCCGAAGCATGATGAGGCATATGAATGTTTAGTGTATCTGGCATGTAAATCCACCTCTACCCTGATATAATGCTGTCCTCGGGAGCCAAAAAATCTTACTGCGTTATAGGTGAAACCGCATTATATCCAACTTGCTTTGATCTGCCGGAGCGTGCAGCCCCCTCCCCCCTGGAGCGCTGCTTTACCGTGTTATATTGGGTCACATTACATCGGGGTAGAGGTGTACCTTGAAATGCTGGCTACAAAAGTGCCATATGTACACCTGTGCTAACTATCAAGTGACATTGTAAATAAGCAGGTAGCAAACTTGTTTTTCTTTGCGATTGGCTGAACAAGAAGTAGGAGTGAGTGGACTTGTAGGCTCTAAAGTTTTACATGGTTTTGTTTTTGAGTGCAGTTACATAATAAAATATCCCCTTATGTTTGTACGTTGCACTTTCACGATAAAGAGATCGCACTACAATACTTGTATGAGGTGAATTGAAAAATACTATTTCTTTTGTTTATCATTTTTAGACTGCAAGTATTTGTAATCAATAATATAAAGTGAGCACTGCACACTTTGTATTCTCTGTAATTGAAATCAATATATTTGAAAACTTAGAAAAGAGCTTCTGCATGATACCCAGCTTGACCCATTTGTCACATTATATTATCAAAATTTCTACCCATTGGTGGAGGAGCTGGCAGCTGGGGCTTGGAGGCATTAAGTCCTCGCTGAGATACCCCTTCTCCCTGTGATTGCACAGAGGGGGGGACCATTGATAAAAATCTACAGAATCATAATTTTAATCAATCAAATGATACTTTCCTTACCTTTCAATCGTTAACCAACCCATGGAATTACACATGTTCCCAGACTAAGAAGATTCGTGACTGAATCTCAAGTGGAGTTAGGTACTCGGCTCTCTTTGAGAGGTGGGGCTTAGGCCACACCCCTCTCCTCAGCGTTTACTATTTAGCTTAACCAGATCCCTGTCCTCAGTGTGCTGGCTTTTATGAATCCCATTCTTAGGCACCTGACTCTTCCCATGCATTGCGTAGGGAGCCTGGATGCGTAACTTGGGGGTTGTGAATTACACTAAGGTCTGGTCTGCACTTAAAATTTAGATTAACATAGGTACAGTGCTCAGAGATGTGAAAAATCCACCCCCCCCCCCCCAAGTAAGGTAGCTGTCACATCTACACAGGGAATTAGGTCACAGCTAGCTTGACAGAAGAATGCTCCCTGGTGACATGACATTGTACTGGGAGGTGGTGTTCCTACAGTGACTGAAAAACCCCTTCTCTCTGTGTAGCATTACATCTGCATTATAGGGTTCTGCCAGTATTGATATGGCACCATCGTTATGCTGGGATGGTGTAGATGTAAGCGGTGCAGTGCCAAAGTCTCCCTTGTGAATCTTACCCTCTGTATGATAAGTAACGGTAGCTGTTCTTAACTAATGACTCGGACAGGGCAGATTGTGATTCCAGTTCAGCTCAGGGAATTGAAACTTCAGCCCAACTACAAAGTATTCTCACTTTGTATAGTGTTGTAGTGGAGCACAAGCTCTGCTGTAGTTAAGGTCAAGACCAGCTTTCTGTTCAATGTTCAAATCTTCTTACTTTGTACAGTGTTGTAGTGGAGCACAAGCTCTGTTGTAGTTAAGGTCAAGACCAGCTTTCTGTTCTATGCTCAAATCTTCTAAGTGCTCTAAAATCCACATGGTTATACAGATTGTCTTTGAGTTCAGTGTGCCTTATGGGGGTGTGGAATTAGGTCAGTGATCCAAAGTTGGGGCCATATGACCAAGGAGTACCTGAGATACAGATTCACCCCTCTCAAACCCCACCCCCCTTGCTTTTCTAAAGGTTGACATTTTTGCAACCTCCTTTTGCACACACAGATCAAAACAGAGTGACCATGATCACACCTTGGTCTCAAGTGCTTGAGTTACCCCAACAGTGTAAATGCCACTTACCAATCCTATGGGGAAAATCAGATTACACCAGTAAAAGGAGGGTTAGTTTAGTTTTCCGGGTAGGTGGAGGCCAAGCAGTTATAAACCTTGTGAACCTACTGGATTATATTGGGTGTATGTAGCGGGAGCCTAAGGAGTTTGAAAGCTAGTTACACCTCATGGGACCTGAGTGACTCGAGAGAACATTTCAGCAATTGGACCTGTACACCATTTGGCCGCTGAAAGTTCAAATCCAATTGTTGGCACAAATCTTAAAAAAAGAAGTGAGAGAAGACATGTTCCTCCAATCTGCTTCTATCAAAAGGCTTTGTTTTACATGGGGAGAGGTAATCTGAGTACAGCAGAATATTCAGAAGGCCTTGAAGTTATTTTTGAAGAGTGAATAAATTACACATACCACTGCTGGGAGGGGTGAGTGACTGGGGTGGAAGAGTAGGTAGGAATATGAGGAGAGGGTTTGGGATGCAGGGAGGAGAGGTGGTTAATTAGGGATGAATGAATAGGAGAGAGATTGTGTGTGTCTAGTGAGGAGCAGGGGGTGGGGGTAAGGTAGACTGGGAGGTGTGGGTCACTGAGAAATAGGTGAGTCCTATGGGACTGTGGGAGAACAGGGACGGGGCATTTGTTCAAGCCTACATGCCCTTCTTGTTTGCAAGAATCTGGACCCCAGCTTTTCTAGGAGGGTCTGATCCTTCCTCCCCATCCTCTCCTATGAGCTGAGATCTGAGGAGATGTGTTCCTTTGGGGGTGTCTGCCCCTCTTCTGCCCCTCCCCCAGTGTGTGTTGGAATCTGGGTGGTCAGTCCATCTCTGGAGGTCTGAGCCCTTCTCCCTGCCCCCCATGTGTTCCAGGATCTGGGGAAGTCCTGCTCCTCTGGGTGAAGCTAAGTAGCATACCGCGTGGAGTCGAGGGGTGGTACATAGCACGCACATAGCAACTGTGTGGTCTAGTGGAGAGAACAGTGGACTGAGATTCAGCAAACTTGGACTCTGTTTCTGGCTCGGCCACTGACCTGTGGGATGACTGGCCCAGTCATTTTAATCCCTGTGTGCCTCAGTTTTCCCCATTGGTACGTTGCAGATAACATTTCTCTCCTTGAGATCTACTGATGCAAAGTGCTAGGTAAGAGTTAGGTAGTATCGTTACCTGGCCACAAGAGCATCTGAAGTGCACGCTTACATGATGATTACACCTGCCTAATGACCACCGACTCCTATGGACATTACTTTCTGTTTAAAAAAAAAAAACTGTTGAGGAAACTAAATGACAAAAAATCTTTGTTAATACAGAATTAAGGTTGCCTGGTGGTATTTTGTGTCTTTCTGGGATGTCAAGTTCAGCAAATTCAAACTTGTGAAAACCAGGAAATAGAGAATTATGGTACACACTCATGCCCTCTTTGAGCAGTGCCCTATTATGCTCATAAAACATACTCGTACTCTGCCTTTGCAATGGTCTGAACAGAAGTTACCTAAACCTGATCTTCATTGAGTTTAGGGAAAGGTAATTGAAAGTATAGTGTTAAATGGTGCAGAAGGGTGAAGAAGTTGTAACAGGTTTAAAACTTAGTAGATGTATTGGCTAAGTGCAAGCCACACTCATCTCCCACCTAACTGCTGACAGTCCCCATGGCAAGAAGTCACCTGTACCCTGCTAGTAACACATCCTACACAACACAGAACTGAAATGAAGTGTACAGGATCTCAAGGTATGCATGCACCGCTTTTTCCTTTGATCCCTCCTACACACAGGGCTCAGAGGAGGTGCTCATATATTACTCCTGAAGACATTTTGTGCAAAAAAATAAAAAATCTGTGCATGATATTTTAAAATTTTGTGAAATTCTGAAAATTTAACACTACATAATCACACCAGTTTCAGTTGTTTTGGTAATTTATGTCAAAATACCTGTCAGCAACTATGTCTGTAACAATACAGACACACACAAAAATTCCCCCAGGAGTAGAGTTTTAAAGAAACCACTAGGACTACCCAGTTCTTGTTTCTCTGCCCCTTCCCTCCAAGACCAGCTGGGGGGCCAGACACCCACAACCTCCCCTGTTCCCCCCCACCCTCACAGAGCCCAGTTGTCGGGGTGGGGGGGCAGCTTGAATACCTGCACTCCCTCCCCAAGCCCAGCTGCGGGGCACCCCCTTGCCCAGATACCCTTTCCCCCAGAACCCAGGCACCTGTCCCTTCTTCCTCCCCCACCCCCCGAGTGTAGCCGTTGTCCCCCCAGACCAGACACCCAAGCCCAGGGACCCAGAGGAAGAAACAGCTTGATGCTTGGTCTCATGCTTGCATGCTGTTTCCTGCATGCCAGTCTCCTTCCCTCAGGGTGTGCTGGGAACTGCAGCTGCCAGGAACCCTCTCTCCCCCTCCTCCTGACAGTGTCTTCTCTGTGCAAATTGGGCTCTGCTGGGCCCAGCAGCCCCTAGTGGTGGCCAGCAGCACTGCAGCCCATTTCTGTGGGGGAAAGGATATTCTGTGCGCACAATGTTAATTTCTGCAAAATTCTGCATTGTGCAGTGGTGCAGAATTCCCCCAGGAGTAACAAATGCCCCCAGAGAGCTACAGCTCCCCACTTTGCCTCATATCACAATCATAGCTCTTCCAAACTGCTCTGATTAATCTATCCACGATTCAATACAGCTACACCTAACAGGGAAAGCTGCTAGAGTGTATGGAGATAATTCCCAATAGCTATTGCCAACTCCATGAGGGCTATGGTCATGTACCTTAAGTCTGTATTTCCTGGTTTTTGCTAATTTGAGGTTTGCTGACTTGACGTTCTGAAAGGGTATGAGATGCCACTTGGCAATTTTAACTGTTAACTAAGTTTGTTTTTTTGTTTGTTTTTTTCATTTAATGAATTTCTGCATAGTTGTAGCTAATCAGTATTGGAATTGTCTTGGCCTATCCACGCTTGTCAGCTAGACTGCTATAACATTGGGTTCCATCCATACTGGGGGGGGCTATGGTTATACTACATCCTGTCCCCAGAAAAGAAACTTCTAGATTTGCATATAAATTGGATACTCTGTTCAGATCAATCATGCATGCTACACTCTTGCACTTCAATGGTTCAGCATGGGAACATGGTTAAAAGATGGCTTGCTTCCACCTGCAGTGAAAAGCTATGGACTACTTTGTGCTGAACTCTATTGTCATAAATGGCTGCTGCAGCATGGTCTAGTGGTTGTGAATGGCACTGGAGACTAAATTTTGCAACATGGTAAATCTCTGAAGGCCAGTGTAGGTAGGGGATCCTCTTTCCACAGGAAGGAATAGTGGTAGTGTGGTCAATCATCACTGTCTCATATCACTTGATAATGATCTTCATGCCTCATAGGAGCAGTGTTGACTGGTTCTAAAAAGGAATCCTATCTGGCTGGAAGACTGGTGTGTGATGTAGAACCCTGAATGTATTAATATAGAGGAGAAGCTGTGCAGTGGCAATCCTCTGCTCTGTCAGACCCATGTGCATTTCCAGAATAGGGAGGAAATGAGGAAGCCATCACACTACCACACGGGGGCAATGAGAGGTAAACAAGACACACGAGTGAGATTTGAGATTAAATGATTGAGGAGGCTTCTGCTGCCCCCACAAGTCCCTCACTTAAACTAAGGTTACTAATCAAACTTGAGGCTCTGGTGAGGGGAACAAAAACCGTGAGTCTGTTTTCTAGGTATCATGCTGTCCATTCACTGATGGAATGAAACCTTTAATAGCTTAGCTAATTTTATTGCTCTACCTATGTCTGTTATGGGTCTTCAGCTAGCTCAGAGTCATCAAAATTTGTAGCTTGAGAAGGTGGGGAGATCAATATGTCTTACATCTTTCAGGTTTTGTATTCTGGGCATCACAAAGTGTTCAACAGTGAAAAAGTGGATTTCCTGAATTCTTGGCTGAACAAAATAGGTGGACATTTTAAGACTAGGCTCTCAAAGCTTCTCTCTACCTTTTAGGATCCAACACTTTCTGCAGCTCAGTCCTCTCAGGATGGCACAGGAAAAGTGTAAGTAGCATTAATACACACTCAATTGTGCTAGACAAATGTGCTTTAAAAAAATATTCAGAGTTCTTCATAGTGAACTTGAATGCATCTTTCACACTTCTTTCTCCACAGAGAGTATCTTACCTACATTTCAAAGTCAGCAGTTCTTCCAAAGCTATCTTCGAACTCCAATGAATTTGAGCAAGTGGCGATGTACAATAAAAATATGCTCATCTGTGAAGGCTCAGAGCTTTCATTTGAGGAAGTGAGAGCGAAGATTGTTTACCGAAAACAAGAAAGATTGAGACGACAAAAAGAATGGGGTACTCTATCTACTTCCCTTCAGAAATGTCGTTGTCCTTTTTTCGAGGGAAAACTAGTTGGTTAAAGTAACTCTTCATCGCTATTCCTATTTAGAGACCTGTATACACTCTCTAGGCCAAAGCTGGCATCCCCTCTCATGTCCAAAGAGTAGAAAAGACATGCATGGGACCCTGTAAACATCAGTGAATGTGTCAGACGAATTCCTCTGTGATCTGAGGAACTTTCTGGGAGACAGTGCCATTCAGCTCACCTGATAAGAGAGCAAGAGAATGGGACTAGGGTAAAACCCAGGATTCCTAAACTGATGTCAGTGGCAGTGTCCAGTCAATCTTCTCAAACCCAGTCTTTCCAATATAGTATAGCACGCTCTCTCCCTTCTCCCTTGAGGGGTGGACGCAGTGGCATTTGAAGGGCCAAGAACAGCCTATCCCACTGTGATCTAGCAGCTAATTACCTTCTTCTCACAAACTACAAGAGGCTTGACTTTCCCAGATATACTGGAGATAGTGAAGGGAGCCAGGAGGTATTTGTGAACAGCTTTAAACTTGACACTCACTCTCTCTACATCTCTCACATGGCCATTTTAAAATATTTGAATTTTCCTTTTTAAATGGAAAATTAAGAACAAATTCCACTCAGCACCAGAAAAGTCATACAACTGCATATATCACCTCACACCTTGTTGCAAACAAATCCATCCTAAAAGACAGTAATGGAAGCGACATCCAGACAACCTTAATTCTTCCTTCTGCCATGCAAAACACACGAACGTACTGTACCTTTGCCGAGCAAACAATAACTACTCTACAAACCATGCAACAAACATGTTCACAAATCAATTTTAGAGAAATACAGAACCCCAAAAGGAAAAACACCTAAATAAAATCACAAGCAAGGAAACAGTCACCCAACAGAAACATTTACCCTGAAAAGGTAGAGTTCTGTGACACTGGTTGTCTACTGTTCACAAGCTCATGGTAGGGCTGTTGGAAATGTGAGAAGCTGATGTAGGTAGCTGTATGGTTTTATTCTATTTCCTGATTAATTTCATTTTGAACACATTATTTGCCTGTAGCAACCTAAATTGTAACAGCTTTTTATATATCTGCATTTTATTTAAACTAAAGCACCTCATATCTGAGTTGGGGAGAGGAAAGCCTAAACGGACATTCATTGTCTGTTTTGCTTATTATGGTCTTCCCACCTTCAGAAGAGGAAGAGAGGGACTACGCAAAGAGAAAAGAATCTGCCATCCTTGAAATGCAGTTCTTGCAGCAGAAGCTGGAACAGCTCAAACAGCTGACCAAAGACTATACAGAAGCTAAGCTGGAAGAGGCACCCGTGCTACAGTCTGTTCTAGATAGAATGGTGGTAAGTATACAGGGGCGACTCTAGACATTTTGCCACCCCAAGCATGGCGTCATGCCGCGGGGGGTGCTCTGCCGCTTGCCTGTCCCTCGGCTCCAGTGGACCTCCTGCAGGCGTGCTTGCGGGAGCTCCACCGAAGCTGCGGGACCAGCGGACCCTCCGCAGGCATGCCGCTGAAGGCATCCTGCCTGCCACCCTCCTGCTTGGCATGCTGGGGCCTGGAGATGCCCCTGTAAGTATATACTGTGATCAGCAGCAGTGCTTTTGTATCAAGTAGTAAAGTTTAACTTTCTTGCTATGAGTGTCTAACTTTAATCCACGTGTTCTGCTAATTTAACTTAGAAAACAAGATTCACTGATGTACCTATTTTCCTGTTTTGTGTTTGTCCGACATGGCTTTCAATATGCATTTTTAAAAACACTCTTTGTAACCATTAAACCAAAAACCTACTTAGACCACCAAGGATTTATTTTTAGCTACACATGAAAGTTACCATTGTATGGTAAGACTGATTTTCTTTTTTGTTTCTGGATGGCTTAAAGAGCAGTTTAGCAATGATACAAGAGTTTGCCTGTATGTTTTTTCCTGCAAAGGTTGATCCATGTGTGAAACCAATTCCTGCTCTACAGCAAGATTGGACAGCACCTTCTCAGACAACAGATCTGCAAACCTCATGGTGCCTGGGGCCAGATCAGCTGCAATCAAGGGCTGCAGCAAGTACTTCAGCAGCAGATACTTCTGTACCAAAGCCTGTGTCAGGGTCACTATCAATGGTAACATGTGAAGAGATCACAGGCGAAGCTAAACTAGATCTTGGAGAACTCCGGAACACTCTGTTACAACTTGAGCTCAAGAGTGGTAATGCTGTGTCTCCACCTGTTCAGGAACAGTCCACATTCAGTCATGGCCACTCCATTGGACAGCAGTAAGTGCAAATGGCCTTTCTAATTCTTGCTTCAGATGTTGTTCAGACTCTATAATTAGACTACATTACTTTAGCTGTGTATTTTTGCTCCTATCCTTGGTAGGTTGAAACTCTCTGCAGCTAGTCCCACTGTGAAACTATTGATGGCACTAAAGGAAGTCAGCTGGTCTGAATTAAGTGTTAATTATCCAATTGGCCTCTTTTATAACCCAACTTCGTGTCACATGTCTCACCCAAACTCCCTAGTGAGGATTCTTTTTGTGGGACTAATACCCACAATACTGAATATTACTAAAAGCATCTATCAAGGATAGAAAACTGTGACACCAATGCTTTATAGAGATCCATTTTAGAAAATGCAATTCTGCTAATATGTGTAATATAGTCACTGAAATATCTAACTCTTCCAAGTCTCAACTTTAACTTGAAGTACTACTTCTACTTCCTCTCTGCCACAGTCTGTATCTAAGTTGTGGTAATCAGAATGCTAGAGTAATCTTCAGGTACACTGTTAACTAATTATTCAGCCCCAATATCCCTAGCATGTCTAAAATACACCAATTTGGGGACAAATAGGGACAAGCTAGGTGAGCAAGCAATGCCCTCCTTTTGTTGTGCAGCTCTGAGGAGGAAGAAACCTCCGCTGTTCTCACAATCCTGCCTTCACTTATGCTATGCCAAAGAATTAATTATTGGCTCATGTCGCTTTGAGTAGAAGCTTAAATATGCAACTGAATTAAAAGAAGAAGGAAAAAATGAGCTGGAGAAGTAAGGTGGCCCACTACAATGCAAGGAGAAAAATTAGAAAGACTTGCATGGGATGATGACAGACTGAACCTAACCATATTGCAGAGTTGTTGTTGGATTCAAGCTACATCTAGAAAAACTTAATAACTGGTCACACTCTCATGTAAACATCCCATAATGCATAAAAATGCCATAGAATCACAGAAGAGTAGGGTTGGAAAAGACTTCAGGAGGTCTTCTAGTCCAGCCCCTCCTGCTCAAAGCAGAACCAACCCCAGCTAAATCATCCCAGACATGGCTTTGTCAAGCTAGGCCTTAAGAACCTCTAAGGGTGGAGATTCCACCACAAGGCATCCAGATCAGACTGAAATGAGGCATAAATTTAAGAGTAAGAGCAATTAACCAGTTGAACAATTTACCCAAGTGGTGGATTCTCCATTACTGACAATTTTTACATGAAGATTGGATGTTGCTCTAGGAATTGTTTTGAGGAAATTCCGTGGCCCGTGTTACACAGGAAGTCAGATTAGATGATAACAATGGTCCCTTCTGGCCTTGGAATTTTAGTTGTACCCACTGAAAAGGGACTAAATGAATTCCCCAACTTCTCTGCAGGCTTTGAGTCCTTTAGTAGACATGCCAGAAATCTGTAGGGAGCATTCCCTCTGTTTAGGATTTATGGGACTCTGAGTTTCTTACCTATATTTTGTGACTTAAGATTCCAATACCAGGCATCATTGTAAGACATTTCAAATATAGTAATAGCTCTTAAAATGAACTGCTGGACCAAATTCTAGAGAACATTTGCAAAACTCAAATCAAAACTTGGAGGTCCAATGTTTTGAAACTGACAACTTTGTAAACGTATGTCTTAAACAGAATATTGCATAGTTCCAGGTTTTTTTAGTAAGACTATAATGACCAGCTCCACTGCCCTGCATCCAGTGCATCACGCTGCTGTTTTGTAAGCACGCCCTGCTTTTCCCTCTTACAGTATCCAGACTGCCCTGGGGCTTCTAGCATTGCAAATGCTGAGCCTTGCTGAAGGAGGCTGCTTGTATTACCCCAATGTGCTCTATGGGTTGCAATGAAGAAGGCTTATTTTGTTTTGTAAGATTGAGAAGGCACTTGCTTTCTTAAACCCTCCGTGCTAATTGCTTTGTTAATATTACAACTTCTATGTTTTCAGCTTGTAAGTTACTTGTTTACACCAGCTGCTTACATTTACCTTTCCGAATCAGCCCATAACAGTGTTGCAGTTTAGGGCAGTAGTTCTCAGCTACAAGTAGGTGTATCCCTGGGGGTACGCAGATGTCTTTGAGGGGTACATCCACTCATCTAGATATTTGCCTAGTAGTTTTACAACAGGCTACATAAAAAGCACTAGTGAAGTCAGTACAGACTAAAGTTTCATAGATAATGATTTGTTTATACTGCTCTGCATACTATACTCCGAAATGTAAGTACAATAGTTATATTCCAATTGATTTATTTTACACTTATATGGTAAACTAAGAAAGTAAGCAATTTTTCAGTAATGGTCTGCTGTGACACCTTCGTATTTTTATGTCTGATTTTGTAAATTTTTAAGTGAGGTGAAACTTGGGGGTACACAAGACAAATCAGACTCTTGAAAAGGGGTACAGTAACTCCTCACTTAATGTTGTCTCGTTGTTACATTGCTGATCTACTGGAGAATGTGCTCGTTTAAAGTTGCACAATGCTCCTTTTTAACATTGTTTGGCAGCCGCCTGCTTTGTCCACTGCTTGCAGGAAGAGCAACCTGTTGGAGCTAGCTAGAGGGGGCTTGGAACCAGGGTGGTCTGTCAGCCCCCTGTCGGCTCTCCTAAGTTCCCTGTGCAGCAGCTGTCCAGCAGGTTATCAATTGCCGGGCAGTTCAGGTGTCCCTCCCCCCACTGCTGTGTGCTGCTCCTGCCATCTGCCTTGGAGCTGCTCCCAGGAGCCTCCCGCTTGCTGTGCAGGGGTTGGGAGGGAAGAGGGGTACTGATGTCAGGGTGTCCCCATCCCCTTGCTCCTGTACATCTCCACAGAGCAGAGGAGACACATGACATCTCAGGATAGAGGGAGCTTGCTGGCAGCAGCTGCTGTCTCAACTTGCTGATCTACTTAAAAAGGCAGTGTGCTTAGAGTGAAATCAGCATACTTAAAGGCGCAATGCATGTGTGTGCATGTCTGTCTCTCTCTCTCACACACGCGCGCACACACACACTGGCACTTTGGAAAGTGGAGGGAGTGATACGCGCCAGTGGGATAGCGTGGGTTTCATCAGGGAATGTTTACAGCCACTGCCATGCATCTATTGTGTCTCGTCGCTCCATTAGTGCTGCCTTGTAGAGTGTGAGGCTACATTAACAACAATGTGTTAACCCTTGAGAGCTCAGCCAAGTGCTAGTTCATCATTTAGCAGCAAGGCATTCCCTGGGAAATATCCTACCCTCTTCCACCCTCTAACGCCACCACCTCAACCAAGCTTCATAATCATCATTGCTGTGTACAGTATTAAATTGTTTGTTTAAAACTTATACTGTATGTGTGTATATATATGTATGTGTGTGTCTGTCTATCTATCTGTCTATCTATCTATATAGATAAAATGTATTTTGTCTGGCAAAAAAAAATTCCCTGGAACCTAACCCCCCTCCCCCCTTACATTAATTCTTATGGGGAAATTGGATTAGTTTAACATCGTTTCGCTTAAAGTAGCATTTTTCAGGAACATAACTACAACGTTAAGCGAGGAGTTACTGTACAGTAGTCTGGAAAGGTTGAGAGCCACTGGTTTAGTGGATCTACTTGTTTGATTGCAGCTTTCCTGAAGAAAGCGCAGTTATAGTGCGAGCATGGGGCAATCACTGTCTGGGAACAGCCCATCATGAAACCACTACAATTCTTATTTATCAGACTCTTCTCAGGGAAAGACAAACATCTGTTATTTGACACAAGCTGGGAGAGACGATGCTCAAAAAGCTGAAGTGTGTTACTGGAAGTGTCTGAAATGAAACTAGAATTCATGTAAAGAGGTTTTTTTATTAACTCCTCTCAGACTAACACTCTTACCCTTTCCTTTGAAGGCACTCAAATGTGAGCACTTCTGGTCTCAAATTAGATCACTGCACAGCGATGAAAGAAGGTAATTACCGAGCAGTTTCAAAACCAGTGATCCCATAGCATGTGTCTTATTTATTCTGTCTGGAGATGCATACTATGCAGCTCTTCCAGCGTCCATGAGTCAAGTCTTCTTACTTGGGAGTTACCAGTATTTAATATAGATATTTAGAGGTCAGTTTATGTTGCAGCTATACATAATGCCACTGTATGCACTTGAGACAAGTTTAATTGATTGACATGCATAGAACAGCATTGTACTCCAATCTTTGTGTCTGCAGATCATAATGCTAGTTGCACTAAATAGTATTAAAACACTAGTGCTTACCATCAAACCATGGGAAATCATAGGCTACAGAATCTGCTTTGACATACTCAAAAGTTGTTTAAACTCTTCTGTTTTTAGCACCTAGAATTGGAAACGCTTCTGTCAGCTTTGGACATGCTTCTCAAGCCACCCCGAATACCTCACTGGGAGGAGTGATGCAGGCAACTCCATTGAAAGTGCAGCCCTCACCCACTGTTCATACTAAAGAAGCACTGGGTAAGCATGTGGGGTAAAATCCTAGCTCCACTGGACTCCTTTGTCGTAGACTCCAGTGGAGCCAAGATTGCACGATAACCTCTTAAAACCAAACCTACTTACTACAAACTGGCTTTAGGATACCTATGCCTTTGTTGGCAAGAGGAAACCAGGTGACTACTAGCACAATATGAATTCTTTCCCATTTGGATGATAATCTGGAACAACATGATGTGTCCCTTTTTTAATGTTTTGTGTTGGAGGATGGTACAAAGTTCTTCACTTACTGAGCAGCCTAAGTACTGAAAGAAATGCCCATAATCTTAATAGAACCTCTCTCTGGATCTAAATTACTGTTGCTAGCCTGCTGTGGTTCTGTCTGCAGCAAAGCCTGAGATCCTTTGTGTCTAATGCTGTTGCCAAGCAGTTTCTGTTTCCAAGTCAAGAGGAACTATAACAGATTACTATTGTGGAGAGCTAAGGAATGAATAATTTAGCTGTGTAAATGGTCACTTTTGGTCTTCAGCAGCTCCTTATCACAAAACTGGGCAACAGCAAGTGTGTCTCAGTTTTTATCCATCTCTGGTGGAGCATTGGGTGTCTAGCTTGCTTCTTCGTCCTTTGTCTCAACCTCAGCCCTCTGGCTGGGTTGTTGGTAGTCCTGTCCCCTTTCAGGGTGCTAAAAGGTCCAGTGCCTGAGGAGGCCAGCCTTCATAGCTAGGCAATGGAGCTCTTGGTCACTGAATGTGGCTCACTACTCAAGGCCTTAATAAGCCCTTTTTCTGGGTTTAATAGGGGAACCAAGTCCTACCCACTCTCTGGGTTCCAGGCCCGGCCCCTGTATAAAGCAGTTGGTACCAATCTCTCCCAACTCTTTGCTATTTCCCTGGCCTGCTTCCTACCATGTTCATACTGTAGACTATTCTTCTGGTTCACCCCTTTGGTCCTCTCCTCCCAGACATTAAATATAAATATTTATAATCAGTAAACAAAGCAATACTGATCAGCCTATTGTCATACATAGAGCAATACAATCCTGATCCCACTGTATCCCTTTGAAAACTTGTCACCAGATTTTGTCTTTCAGTACTAAAGCATCTTAACCACTGACCAAAAATAGCCTGCAGTTTAATTCAAATTGTATATATCTCAGAGAAATGAAAATTGTTGATTGGCTCAAAATGTCTTAATCTCTGCAGGTATTTGAGGGATCCACTAGCAAATAAAACTATTAACTACACTTTAAGCCTCATTGAAACACTAAGTAACTTCATGGTACTCAATAAGGTATAAAAGTTCACTCGTTTCCATTATTTGTTGTTCTATTCAACACCTGCTGAAGGTGTTTAAATACAGAATCCAGAAAGACAGTCCAGTGATTAGTGCTCTCTTTCGTACCTTTGATTTTTGTCCATAATGAAAAATCCGATAACTTTTGAAAGATGTTTCTGCAGCTGTTTTGATGTGTTTATTTTCTCGTTAGGATTTTTAATGGACATGTTTCAGACACCTATCCTGCCTGAAATGCCTTCTCTTCAAGAAAATCAGGAGAAATTCGAGGCCTATTGTAGAAAAAGTGGTATGTATAATTGAGTTTTTATCCACAATCACATTGCAACCCAAACTAAACATTTGTGCCCCATTTAGTTTTGGTGTGGGAGGAGAGCAGTCCTTTGGATATGCATGGGAAATGGAAGAAGCTTAATCCCACAGAATTTCATATCATGAATCTGATTTACTGGAAGACTCTAAATTCTTGTGCAAAGGATTAGGAAAAGTAAAAGCACACTTATATTGCCTACAAAATGCTGTAGAAGAGTGTGCATTAAATTGGGTTTAAATAATTTGTTGCTTCTTCGTAACTATTTCTCTGGTACTTGAAACACAATTCCAGAAAAGATCTAGTTAATACTTTGTACTGATCTGCACAATTTCAGCCTGAAGAAAGGTCTACCTTACCATAACTCTTCCTCCTCTCATTACTCTGAAGTTTGTGTGCAAATCAGTTTAGCATTTTTGTGTTGGGTCGGGGAAGGACCAGATCTAGACTATGATGTGTATAGTGTTCTTCGCCAATATTAGTACCCTAACTGCAAGCCTTCATTAACTAAACAGGTAACCTGGCAATTTAGCAGTAGCACAATGCATTGGCAAGCTGAGATTGATATGGAGACTGATTTCCTCCAGTCCTGTACCTCTGAGCCAGCATGCTCTCAATTCCTAGTGGGGTTACAGTTCTCTGCACAATAAGCCGCTGTTTGTGGCTTTGGAGTGGAAGAAGCTCCCTTAGTAAACCCCTGTAGTCTCTAGCATAGCAAAGACTAGACTGATTCGTTCTACTGGGTGCAAACTCTGAGGACACTTCTGGTAGATGGCTGAGATGTGAAGACGCAGGACCATGTGTCAGGACCATGTCTCCTTTCATTTTTCTTCGTTCCCACCCCAACCCCTTGCTGATCCTGTTAGCTTGCCCTTTCTTATGGCAGACAGGGATCTTCTTTAGAACCTATCAGGTCTGTCCCTTACAGCTGTCTCAGACTGAGAGAGACCCTCTTTTGCTTCATCCCTACTCTGGGACTGAGAATAGTCTTCTGCCTAAAGGATGCATATGTAATATGCTACTGGAACATGCTTTATACTGGAGTAGCTAGCATTTCCAGTCCCCATCAGTTCTCTGATTGTGTAGGGATGAGGATGTGGCCATTTATTATGATGCTTTTTAGGTAAAGCTGAAACAATATTGACTTAATTCTTTCTTTGTCATCTAGAGCCTAGTAAAAGCATGAAAGCTAATGATGCTGCCCCTGTTGTGTCTGCTTTTTCCATTTTTGAAGATGAGAATGAAAAAGAAAACAATAGGTAAAGAGAAGCTAGTCACAAATTGAATCTCTTGTCTCTGGGATATCATGTGGGTTCAGTAGTGCCATTCCATTTAGTCCTGCCATGACTGCATCAGCACTATCAGTCAGTTTAGATCTTCAATTTAGGAAGTGTACAGAGAAAATAAGGTCCCCAAAGATTGGGGAAATGCCACATGAGAAGGCCTTGGCTGCTTCTCCATGAAATGGCTGACGTCTTCTTGAGCATAGTTACTGTGATCATGGTTCTTGTGTGGCTTGCCTGATAAGTGTGAGGAGATACCTGTCATGGTCTCAGAAAGTAATCTCGGACTTTTGCAGACCAATTTTCTAGAAAGCTAATATCAGCTCTGGCCTCTTAACTTTTGTGTAGGTTGTTCTGCTAAAATGACTTCTAAACAGCAGTTTCTGTTAGGTTCCCACAGCAAAAAAACAAGCTTCCCCAGTCCAGAGCCTTTGGAGAACATCCCTTACTCAGATGTGCTGAGCAATCAAAAGTAAGTGTGTGCTTATTTCTAGCAAAGCTTAGCCTAGAAGAGTAATGTGGAATTGAAGGGCCTTGAAGTGGTTGCCTTTAGTGCTAACCTGTAGTGATCTGCAATTCTATTCCAGCATTGCAAAATCACTAATCTGTATCTGCACAAAGAATCCCTGGCATATTAACTTTTGTCTCCTAGAAATTTCATGGACAAGTCGCTGGAAATCTGAAAAACTTTGAAGCCCAGGATATGTTTCCAGGAGTGTGACTTTCCCATCCCATAAATACAACTTCCCCCAATGAAATGTTTCTAGAAATGGGAAAACTATGGTAACACGTGGCCCAGATGTTACATTTAGTGGAATTTAATGTTGTCCAATCCAAACGTCACATAGCTGGAAATGTGAATTGGAGGCCAAGACCAACAAAATTAATCTGAGGAGATAAGTTTGTCCCTGGAGGAACTGAGCTTCACTCCTCTGAGTCGTCAGGAGCCAAGCACGGGTCTGCACATGGATATAATGTGCATCTGTGTGAGTGGGGAAGTGGAAGACGGTGCTTCAGTATTACAATGACTAGAATAGTTGGGGTGGCTGTAGTGCCTTAATAGTCCTGCTCCTTGGCCTCTGCGCTGGGGTTATAGGTTAAGCTTTGGAATTTGGCTAAGTCCAAGTGTGCAGAGGTGGCCATGGTGGCTTATTTTTGCTAGCAATGTGAAGACTGTATTTCTCCTGGAGAAGGTTGGACCAGAATACACTGGTTCTCTCATTTGTGTCAACATGTTGAGGGTATCGATGACTGTTGGCTGGAAAAGCACTGTGAGGTCCTGCATGAACTGCAGGTATCACAGACTTATTGTTAGCTCCCCGGTGAACACTGCTTGATTCTTCTGTGTAGGAAGGAACTCGGACAACAGAGTTCTTGATGGATGATTCCACTGTGTGGGCTCTGCACTGTAATAACAAAACACTGGCGCCCAGTCCCAACAGCACAAGAGACTTTGCACGTGCTACACAGCTTGCTTCAACCCCATTTAACTACCTGTCAGCGCATTCGTGGCAAGCCATGGAGGACAAAGGTAAAGGGTTACATTATAAAATGATGTGTAATTGAGAACATGGCATCTGATTTACCTCTGCTTTACTACGGTCCCGTGCCAGCATCACTTCCCATACCTCAGCAGCTACTTGGAGTTCATGACCCCCAACATTACAGTATGTGGGTGCTAATTAATTTCAGGAAAAAGAGTAGCAGGGAGCCTGAGCCTACATAGCACCAAAGCTCCTCCGGGAGTTGTAAGTTGGTGGGGGAGAGAAGAGAGAAGATAGCAGTTTCCCATTCTGCAAGGATTCCCTGATGAGCAGTTCCTAAAACCCTCCTAAACTACTGGTTCCTGAAAACTCCCTTAAGTAGGAGTCAAATCTCAAGTTCCTTGCTTGTCTGTTTCCCCTATGAATACCTTCATGGTTGCTTCTCTTGTGTGGAATGCCCTCCTTCAAACCATAAAGCTACCATGCCTTCCAAATCCCTCCTTAAGAACTGCTCCTACCATAGTGTTTACAGAGCACTGGCAACTGACTGGGTAGGCAGGCAGTGACCTGAGCCTGTTGCCACTGATGGTATGTCTCATTAACAAAACATAGCTGTACCTACTAATTGTACACACAGTTGTTCTAAAGGAAATACAGGCATATATTACTATTGCCTCTTCCCCACATGTCTTTCCGCTCTGCTCTGTCTTTGTCTTTAAACTGAATTGAAGGTTCTTTGGGTCAAGAACTTTGTACGAACAATAAGTGAGAGCATGTCAATAGCTTAAGGGTAAAAAATTTAGAGCTTGTAGTTACCAAAATCAAGAAATTCAAAGTTGCATTTAAACTTGAACAAAAGACATTTGGAAATGCAGCTAAGGTTGCCCAAAGAATCCTGTTTGTACCCTTGTCCAAATGCCAGCTTCGCAGCTTCCTTGTTCCCTTAATATCTGCTTTTAGATATTGTTTTGGGGTCAAGAAACCTGTCTGTCAGCAGGATACTAACATCTGTTGTGTCGAGTGCTGAAAAATGTTTGCAATTAACATTCTGTGCTAAATAATAGAGAAGTGTTCCTCTCACTTTTTAACTTTAGGAACGAAGAAAACTTAGGCCCTTGGGCTTGTACTTGTTACTGCAAGAACAGAAGCAGAACACTTTTCAAAATGGGTTTAGTGCCTATTTGAAAAGCTTCTCTGATTCAGTGTGCAGTCAGCATTCTGGGACTCTAATGCCATCCACAGCAACATTTTTAAATAAAATGTTTAACAGTGATTTCTAGTGCACGTAGGCCACAATAATCAATCCTAGACAGCTAAAGTTAGTCATGTAAATGAATTACTTGAATTTCAGCTTTTTTGAGCTTGACTTTCAGCGTTTTGCTCAGAACTCATTGAAGTCGAGGGGAAAAACATTGGGTTGGGAGTTTTCACTGCTTTGCTGAATGGGTTAATATGTTCCAGTACTTCTGTCTCAAAATTTGCTAAAATCTCCAATGAACTTCTTGCTAACTAATCACACAATCCATAGCACACAATCCATGTGCTGAGTTATGCTGAATACTTCTAGTTCACAAACTGCTCTTTAGCAGTGGGACAAACTTGTCATGTGCTTTTATTCAGAAAATGCAGTCCACAACAATGAGGGTAAGATGGTTCTGGATTCTTCTGAGGAGCAGTACGTGGAGGCGTCCAAACCCAAGAAGCTAAGGTAGAGTGTGACTTGTTCAGATGTTTGAGATTTCAAATGCCTATGTGAAGACTTCTTGAATGATAACAGATTTGGTACCTCTTCCATAGTTAATGGAGACCTGCTGTCTCACAGATGCATTTCTCTACATGCTCTGGAATCCATATGTTTACTCATTGGCTCAACATTTTGCTGTGCCTCATGAGGGCCTGGGTAGGATTAGTTAAGCTTAGGGCTAGAGAGAGAAAGCTCCCTGAAAATCATGTTATCAAAATCCTGTGCACACAATGTTTCTTTTTGTGGACACCTTTGGCTCAAACTGTCACTCTAATCCTTCTCAAATTAATATTGCCCACCTGAAATTGATCTAAGTTAGTGCACAGTACCCACTGCCCTTTGGCATAGCAATATTTCAGAAATTATGAGGGTAAAGTTGGGGACTGGAACATGGGTTGGCCCAAACTGACCTGCCAAAGAGTGAAATGCATTTGTTCAGCAAAACATCTGAGTAACTGAAGGTATGTCTACACTGCAAAAAAAAAACAAACCCCAACCTCGCGGCACCAAGTCTCTGAGCCTGGGTCATCTGAGGTAACAGAAAGGATTAATTAAGGAACTGCTGAAGGGGTCCTAAAGGAAGCAGCTGGAGAAGATTCTAGAACTGCTGTGAGCAGGAGTCACACAGGTCTATTGTAAGACCTTTGAGCATGGGAAAAAGTTTGGGTTGGAGAGCCAGAAGGCTGAGGGCCTGGGAGAGCAGACTCCATGGGAGTAGAAAAGATTCCAGCCAGGAAGGGCTGAGAGTAGCCTGCCAAGGCCAAGAAGAGATCCTGAGACCAGACTTAAGGGGGAGAAGAAACAAGCCCCAGGGTTGAGCATTATTTTGTGTTTTATGCCAATAAATTAGGCCCTGGGAAGAAGGGGTATTAATGGACAAAAATAAAGCTTTTGTGGAGGTGGGAAACAGAGGCAGGGCCGCTGCAGAGCTATACCTGGCCAGAGGGTACTGTAGGACAGGCAAGCCCACTGAAAGGTCAAGTATGTCTTTGCTTAGAGTCCTGTAGTTGTCAGAGGTGCAGAAGGGTGTCTTCTTGCAATGGGGATTGTTGGTAATCTGTAGGCATATTGTAATGATCTTCAGGTGTTGGTGAGAGGTGAGTGAAGGCAATGTCTCAGGAATTCTCAAGGTAAGGGTGAAGGGTGGCACCATTTAGCAAGTTGGGAGTGGCTTGGGCTAAGCTCCATGTTTCAGTGTAGGCCAAGTGCAGGTCATTCCTCTCTGCTGTACCTGAAATAAACCAAAGTTTTGCCTTGACAAAGCAGGTGCTGGACACTGGGAAGGGAGCACTGTAGGTCAGTGTTCTGTATTATTTGTAAATATTGAGTGCTTGCTAGTACGTGTTGTGGTGGGGCATTGCTCAGAGAAGGCAGGGAAGGTTGCATTACAGAGGTAGCATGTATATACCTTAACTTTATTTCCTGGGTTTTCAGAGATTTGACTTTAGCTACTCTCCACATTCTGGAAGGACATGAGGCAGCACTAGGCAAAATTTCAACTGTATATTAAAGCCTTTTGGGGCAGTTAATTAGGGCTTCCACACAACACTATTATCGCAAATAGCTACATGGGGAACCCTGTGGATGGCAGAGAAGCATCTTGCAAAAGCTCTTGCTTTTTTTCTCTTTCAGTATGAATATGCTGTCCTTCGTTGTCTGAGGTTGTCCTTGCATCTGGATATGTGATGCTTGTTTGTTTTAAATGGAAGTAGATATTCTGGACCACAGCTCTGCAGCAAGGGATGGAATCTGTGGCTAGGGAATTAGAGTACATGGGGGCCCTGCCCATTTGGCAAGTTCTCCTGAACCCTAGGCATTAAAGTAGTTGACTCAAGCCCTGAAGCGTGAGGATTTGTTTCACATAATTTTTTTCAAGAACATACAAAAATATAGTGACATTAGTTTAAAGGAATACAGATACATGCCATTATTGACATTGGGGCAAACAAATGCAAACATAAGTTTATTGCTTTAAACGTTTTTATCTTTTTTTGGATGTCGGGTGGGCCAATTCATTATTGGCAAGTAACTTCATGTTTTTTGTGTTTAAATATGTAGCCCAGTTTTGGAGCAGAGCCCAGAACAAGGATCTCTGCCAGGAAATGCATCCTCTGCAGCTGCTTCTCTAGTGTTAAACCAGCAGCTAGCTGCTGAGAAGGCTGTGTTGGAAACTTTGCAAGGAGCCAGGGGATATTCAGATGAGGAAATGGTGCTAACTGCATGTAAAGAGTCCGTCAGTACTCCACAGATTCTCGTGTGTGCAGAGGACAGGATATACCAGAATGTTAAAGCTCCAGGTACTAAGGGTCAACAGTATCATTCCTCTGTTAAAGCTCGGATTTAGGTAGCTGTATATTTTCCTTCCAATGTGCAGTTGGTCTGAAGCAAGCAACTATAAATCTATGAAATGTCTTGCAATTTCTCTAAAAAGTGTTGCTTATGAGTAGTGATCCAACAGCATGTGGTGGGATAAGGCTGCATATTTCCTGCATCTTGTGAGGTGCTGAGTGCCCTCAACTCCACTGAATTTATTGGAACCTGGGGATTCTCTCAGCTCCTCTGTCAGATCAGGTCCAAAGGTTTGGCTTTATTAATGCCTGTGTTTTCAGGTAACAATAGCTTTTATATTCTTTTTATTAAACTGTTTCACCCACTCAGCCAAACTTGGATGGTCAATGCCAAGACATACATAAGGGTTCATGGTAGGGATAATCTGTCATTCTTCTTCGAGTGCTTGCTCATATCGATTCCAATTAGGTGTGCGCGCGCCGCATGCACGTTCGTCGGAAGATTTTTACGCTAGCAACACTCGGTGGGTCGGCTGGGTTGCCCCCTAGAGTGGCGCCGCCATGGCGCCGGATATATACCTCTGCTGACCCAACGGCCCTTCAGTTCCTTCTTACTGCCCGTGTCAGTCGTTGAAACAGTGGAGCGCAGCTTAGCTGATCTCCACTTCCCTAGCCTACTCGTAGTTCTCTTACTAATTCCTGTGTATATAGTTATATTTTCTATAGTTGTACTTAGTTTTATTTGTTCTATAATACAGTTAGTGTTTATAGTTGAGAGCGGTTTGGGGATTAGCCCCTTCCCTGCACCCGGTACCGGGGCCCATGCCCGGTTCACCAGGCTTCAAACTGTGCTCGACCTGCCAAAAGCCAATGCCAACGGGAAATCCCCACGACTCCTGTCTTAAGTGCCTCGGGGAATCCCATCTGTCGGATAAGTGCCGGATCTGTAAGGCCTTTAAGCCGAGGACGAAGAAAGAGCGGGACTTTCGTCTCAAACAGCTCCTGATGGAGGCAGCTCTTACTCCTCTGCCCTTGGCCCCGACCGCCGGACAGTCCGCATCAGGGAGAAGTGCTTCTTCGGCACCGGATCACACCGGTACCGCTAAGGCCCCTCGGCACCGACCGTCGCCGGCACAGCTCGGCACCGTTCCCTCTCCCTGCGGGTTAAGAAACATAAGACTCCGGCTGCTTCCATGCCACCTGCACCACAGTCAGAGCACCGCCTAAGTTGGACCGCCCGGCACTGACACCTGCCGCGGCACTGCCGGCTTCGGCACCGTCGATTCCGGTCCCTCAAGAGCCGTCAAGTCCAGTGCCTGAAAGCTCCCCGGCGCATACCGTGATTGAGCTCACTATTCCCTCCACGCCGGAGACCTTTTCCACAGTGAGGGAGCTGATTGCGCTGACAGAGTCTGCGCTGCCTCAACCCCTGGCACCGCCGGTGTGGGTTATACAATCGATTAGCAAGCTTGCCCTGCTGAGGCCATCCTCTGTCGCCACTGCCGAGAGGCACTGATCACGATCGCGGACCCACCAGCACTCTTGATCCTGGTCCCGACGCTGCTCGCAGTCCCGGCACCGCTCTCTATCTCGGTACCGGTCGCACTCGCGGCACCGTTCAGCGTCCCATTCGCCGGCCTGGTACTCTCAGCACCGATCTAGCTGCCGGCACTGCGCCTCTCGCAGCCATTCCAGACGTCAAATTTCGAGATCCCCGTCGACATCCCAGCACCGCTCTGGTTGCAGGTCCTGGTCACGTTCCCAGTACCAGTATGGATTTATTGGGACTTAAAATCTACTCTGCGAGAGGCCTCCAACTCAAGGTGGCAAACCAACAAGCCCTGCTTAGCCGCTATAAACTATAACACCTGGGCGGCGGTTGAGAAATTCACAGAGTTAGTCCCCCAAAACTCACGTCAAGAGTTTGCGACCCTTTTGGAGGAAGGAAAGAAGGTGGCGAGAACTTCTCTCCAGGCCTCCTTAGATGCAGCCGACTCCGCAGCCAGAACTCTGTCTTCAGGAATTGCCATGAGGCGAATATCATGGCTTCAGGTGTCAGGCCTTCCACCCGAATTGCAGCATACGATACAGGAGTTGCCCTTCGAAGGTCAGGGCCTATTTTCGGAAAAGACTGACCCTAGGCTGCAAAGTCTGAAGGACACAGTAGGGTGATCATGCGCTCGCTTGGGATGCACACACCGCAGACTCAGGGCAGACTCTTCTGGCCCCAGCCTCAGCACCCTTACCCCGCGCCTAGACAGCGGCAGGACTTCAGTAGGAGGCATGGCTGAGGCAATCGTAGACGGCAGTCCAGACCCCCAGGGGGTCAGAATCACGGCCCCGCCAAACCACCCGCGGGACCTAAACCAAACTTTTGAAGGCGCGCCCAAGGGCAACGTACCAGTTGTTCAACAGGATCCTTTCCCTCCCTTTTGCAACCGCCTCTCCTTTTTCCTCCCTGCATGAACCTAGCTAACTTCAGATCGTTGGGTCTTACGCACGGTAGAATTTGGATACCGCCTTCAGTTTATTTCACCCCCCCTCTTCGTCCCTCTTCAGGGACCCCTCTCACGAGCAAATCCTCTTGCAGGAGGTACGGTCCCTCCTTGCCATGGGAGCTATAGAGCAGGTACCGGAGGACTTGAGGGGCAAGGGGTTCTGCTCTCGCTATTTCCTAATCCCCAAGGCGAAGGGAGGTCTCAGACCAATTCTAGACCTGCGGGGACTCAACAAGTTCTTGATAAAGTTGAAGTTCCGCATGGTATCCCTGGGGACCATCATCCCATCCGTGGATTCTGGAGACTGGTGTGCCGCCCTCAATATGAAGGACGCGTATTTTCACATTGCCATTTATCCTCCGCACAGACGGTACCTCAGGTTTGTGGTCAACTGTCAACATGTCCAATTTACGGACCATCCGTTTGGCCTCTCCACAGCCCCAAGAGTGTTCACAAAGTGTATGGCCGTAGTCACCGCCTCTCTCCGTCGTCGACGCATACACGTCTTCCCGTATCTCGACGATTGGCTCATTCGCGGGGCCTCCGAGACCCAAGTAACGCGGCACGTGGGCATCGTCAAGGACCTATTCATCCAACTAGGCCTGATGATCAACCTAGAGAAATCTACTCTGGTTCCCACACAAAGAATAGAGTTATTTGGGGCCATTCTGGACTCCAGTCTCGCCAGGGCCTGCTTACCACAGCCGCGGTTTCACGCAGTGATATTGATTATACAAGGCCTACAAAAATTCCCAACCACTTCGGCTCAAACTTGTCTCGGCCTCCTGGGTCACATGGCTGCCTGCACGTTCGTGACCAGGCATACCAGGCTACGCCTATGTCCCCTTCAAAGTTGGCTCTCCTCAGTATACCACCCAGGGAGACACAATACAGACAGGATCCTCACGGCTCCCCTGAGACTCCTAGGCTCCCTCGACTGGTGGCTGACGCCCTCCCTGGTGTGTGCAGGAATACCATTCCATCTGCCTCAGCCTTCTATGGCCTTGACGACGGATGCGTCATCTCTCGGCTGGAGTGCTCACCTCGGACATCTTCGCACTCGAGGCCTTTGGTCCTCTCAGGAGCTGGCCTTGCACATCAATGTCCAAGAGTTGAGAGCAGTCCGCCTTGCGTGCCAGGCATTTCAACAGCATCTGCAAGGCCGTTGTGTCTCAGTGTTCACAGACAACACAACGGCCATGTATTACATAAATAAACAGGGGGGGACACAGTCCTCCCCCCTTTGTCAGGAAGCCATTCAACTCTGGGACTTTTGTATAACCCACTCGATAGACCTGGTAGCGTCCTTTCTCCCAGGGATTCGGAACACTCTGGCGGATCGACTCAGCAGATCCTTCCGCTCTCACGAGTGGTCGATCCGTCCGGACATTATTCTGTTTTCTGGAAGTGGGGATCTCCCTGCATAGACCTCTTCGCTTCCCACGAGAACAGGAAATGCCAAATGTTCTGCTCCTTCCAAGGTCGCTCCCCGGGATCGATCTCAGACGCTTTCCTGATACCGTGGATGAGCCAACTGCTTTACGCCTTTCCACCCTTTCCCGCTGGTTCACAAGGTCCTGCTAAAGCTCCACAAGGATGGAGCTCGCTTGATCATGATCGCCCCAGCGTGACCCAGGCAGCACTGGTACACCATGTTGCTCGATACCCAGCCCAATTACCCTGCCTCTTCTCCCAGACCTCATAACTCAGGACCACGGCAGACTTCACCACCCGGACCTGCAGTCCCTTCACCTCACGGCATGGCTCCTGCATGATTGAGCCAGTCAGAGTTACACTGCTCTGCCTCAGTGCAACAAATACTCCTGGATAGCAGGAAGCCTTCTACCCGGTCAGCGTATCTGGTCAAGTGGAAGCTTTTCTCCTGCTGGTGCGAAACGCAAAATGTTACTCCCACCGAGGTCTCGATCCCCACCTTCCTGGACTATCTCTGGTCTCTCAAACAGCAGGGCCTAGCGGTATCATCACTGAGGGTGCACTTGACGGCCATTTCTACCTTCCACCCAGGGGAGAGTGGCCGCTCCGTGTTTTCACACCCTATGGTTTCCAGGTTCCTCAAGGGCTTGGAGCGCCTATATTCCCAAGTACTTTGCCTCAACGTGGTCTTAGCCAGACTTACGTCTCCACCATTCGAGCCGTTAGCAACCTGCTTGCTGCTATACCTGTCCTGGAAGACAGTTTTCCTCGTAGCCTTTACATCGGCCAGACGAGTCTCCAAGCTTTGGGCGCTCACAGTGGACCCACCGTATACTGTGTTTCACAAGGACAAGGTGCAGTTACGACCACACCCAGCATTCCTCCCTAAAGTGGTATTGGCCTTCCATATCAATCAGGACATCTTCCTTCCGGTCTTCTTCCCAAAGCCGCACTTATCGCAACTGGAGCAACAATTGCACTTCCTAGATGTCCTTAGGGCGCTCACATTTTATATCGAACGGACTAAGCCCTTTCGTAAATTGCCCCAACTCTTTGTCGCAGTGGCAGACGGAATGAAGGGCCTACCTGTCTCCTGTCAGAGGATCTCATCTTGGGTGACGGCGTGCATCCGCACTTGTTATGACTTGGCTCATGTTCCCTCGGGCCATCTCACCACACATTCTACCAGGGCTCAGGCTTCATCTGCTGCCTTCCTGGCTCATGTACCAATACAGAAAATTATGTGTTGAGCTACCGTGTCTTCGGTCACACCTTTGATTAGCATTTTTGTCTGGTTCAACAGTCAGAGAGGTATGCAACTTATGGTCAAGTAGTTTTGCTTCTGCACATCTCAGTCGACACCCGCGCCTAGGTAAGGGCTTGGGATCACCTAACTGGAATGGATATGACAACACTACGAAAGAAAAGCGGTTACTCACCTTTGTAACTGTTGTCTTCGAGGAACGTGTTGCATATATCCATTCCAAATCCCACCTCCTTCCCACTGTCGGAGTAGCCGCAGAAGGAATCTGAGTGCAGTTGGGTTTGCAGTGGTAATATACAGCGCCATGGAGACCACTCCTAGGGGGCCGCCGACTCACCGAGGTTTCTAGGGGTAAACACCTAATTGAATGGTAGGCAAAACAATCTCGAGGACAATGTTCTTCCGAGTGCTTGTCATATCCATTCCCAGTTAGTGTAGTGCGCGCTGCGTGCACGTCATACAGAAGATTTTACAAAAAAAAAAAAAAAAAGAAAAACAAAAAAAAAATGCAATACTCGTGGTTTCGCTGGGCGCCCCTGGAGTGGCGCGCCATGGCGCTGGATATATACCTGACTGACCAACTGCTCTCTATTACCTCTTACCGCATCGTGTCTCTGTTGGAGACAGTGGAGTGTGGCTTAGCTGATCCCTCCCTAGCTACTCGTATGTTTTCTCATTGTTATTGTGTATATAGTTCAAATGTCTATACTTGCAGTTAGTTTATTATTTTCTTTAACATAGTTAGTGTATATAGTTAAGAGGGGTTCGGGGATTAGCCCCTTCCCCTCACCCGGTGCCAAGGCCCATGCCCAGTTCACCGGGTTTCAAACTGTGCTCGGCCTGTCACAAGCCGATGGCCACAGGAGATCCTCACGACTCCTGCCTTAAGTGCCTCGGGGAATCCCACCTCCCAGATAAGTGCCGCATTTGCAAAGCCTTCAAGCCGCGGACAAAAAGGAGCGGGACTTTCGTCTCAGACATCTCCTGATGGAGGCAGCTCTTACTCCTCCACCCTCAGCACCGAGCGCTGGACAGTCCGCACCGGGGAGAAGTGTATCTTCGGCACCACAGCGCACCAGTACCGCTAAGGCCCCTGGGCACCAACCGTCGCCGGCCCAGATGTCTGCTTGGCACCGCTCCCTCTCCCCGCGGGTAAAAAAACAGAAGACTCCTGCGGCTTCTGTGTCCACGCCCCAGTCGGGGCACCCGCCTAAGTCAGACCGCCTGGCACCGACAACTGCCATGGCACCGACAATTTCAGCACCTTCGATTCCGGTCCCACAAGAGCCGTCGAATCCAGTGCCTGACAGCTCCCCGGCACGCGCCGTGGTTGAGCTTACTATTTCCTCCACGCCGGAGACATTCTCTACAGCAAGGGAACTGATTGCACTGACGGAGTCTGCGCTGCCTCAACCCCCGGCACCGCTGGTGCGGGTTATACAGTCCATAGACAAGCCTGCCCCACTGAGACCATCCTCCATCGGCACCGCTGAGAGGCACCGATCACGATCACTGTCCCGCCAACGTTCTCGGTCCCATCGCTAATCCCGGTCCCGATACCGCTCGCAATCCTGGTACCGTTCTCCATCTCAGTACCGGTCGCACTCGCAACACCATTCAGGACCCCGTTTGCCGGCCCAGTACTCTCGGTACCAATCAAGCTTACGGCACCGCACGTCTCGCAGCCGCTCCCGGCTTCGAGGTCCCGGTCGACCTCCTGGCACCGTTCTGGTCGCAGGTCCCGATCTCGTTCCCGGTACTGGTATAGCGCCCGGTACCGCTCTCTGCTGCAGCATCCAGACAGACTACCCAGGAATGGAGACCATTCTCAGGGGTTTTCAGCTCCTCCTTGGCTGTCTCACCATGCATCTCTGTCATCCCATGCAGACAGTGCTTCCTATGCACAGGACCGTGATTTAGATGTTCCCAGCCGTGTCTTCTAAGAGATCCAGGCTCGAGACCAAGAGAATAGAGTTCATTGGGGCCATTCTGGACTCCAGTCTCGCCAGGGCCTGTTTACCACAGCCTCGGTTTCAGGCAATGGTATCAATTATACAAGACCTACAAAACTTCCCCGACAGTTTCGGCTTGCACTTGTCTCGGCCTCCTGGGTCACGTGGCTGCCTGCACGTTCATGACCAAACACTCCAGACTATGTCTCCGTCCCCTTCAAACTTGGCTCTCCTTGGTATACCACCCGGGCAGAGACAGTATAAATACGCTCCTCACGATCCCCCCAAGCATCCTAGGCTCCCTTGACTGGTGGTTGACACGCTCTCTGGTCTGTGCAGGGATGCCATTCCATCTGCCTCAGCCTTCAATGACCCTGACAACAGACGCGTCCTCTCTCGGCTGGGGTGCCCACCTCGAACATCTCCGCACTCAAGGCCTTTGGTCAGCTCAGGAACTGGCCTTGCACATCAATATGCGGGAGCTGAGAGCAGTCCGCCTTGCGTGCCAGGCGTTTCAAGGACATTTACAAGGCCGTTGTGTCTCAGTGTTCACAGACAACACAACGGCCATGCTTTACGTAAACAAGCAAGGAGGAGCACATTCCTCCCCTCTTTGTCAGGAAGCTAGTCAGCTCTGGGACTTCTGCATAGCCCACTTGATAGACCTGGTAGCATCTTTTTTCCCAGGGGTTCAGGACACTCTGGCGGATCAACTCAGCAGATCCTTCCTGTCTAACAAGTGGTTGATTCGTCTGGATGTTATCCATTCTGTTTTCCGGAAGTGGGGATTTCCTTGCATAGACCTCTTCGCCTCCCGCGAGAACAGGAAATGCCAGACGTTCTGCTCCTTCAAAGGTGTCTCCCAGGGCTCAATCTCGGATGCATTTCTGATACCGTGGACAAGCCATCTGCTTTACGCCTTCCCACCGTTCCCACTGGTTCACAAGGTTCTGCTCAAGCTCCGCAGAGACAGAGCCCACCTGATCATGATCGTTCTGGCCTGGCTGAGGCAACACTGGTACACCATGTTGCTTGACCTGTCGATAGCCAATCCAGTCCCTCTACCCTTTGCCCAGACCTCATAACTCAGGACCACGGCAGACTTCAGCACCCAGACCTGCAGTCTCTTCACTTCACAGCATGGTTACTGCATGGTTAAGCCAGTCCGAGTTACGTTCCTCTGCCTCAGTGCAACAAGTGCTCCTGGGTAGTAGGAGACCTTCCACTAGGTTAACATATCTGGCCAAATGGAAGCACTTCCTCTGCTGGTGCGACCAATGTAATGTTATTCCCACCGAGGTACTGGTCCCTACCATCTTGGACTACCTCTGGTCTCTCAAACAGCATGGCCTAGCGGTGTCTTCATTGAAGGTGCACTTGTTGGCCATCTCTACCTTCCATCCAGGGGAGAGTGGCTGCTCGGTGTTCTCTCACCCCATGGTTTCGCGGTTCCTCAAGGGCTTGGAGCGATTATACCCACAAGTACGCCACCCTGCCCCAACTTGGGACCTCAACCTCGTTCTAGCCAAAGTTATGATTGCTCCCTTCGAGCCGCTAGCAACCTGCTCGCTGCTGTACCTGTCCTGGAACACAGCCTTCCTCATAGCCATTACATCGGCAAGACGAGTTTCAGAGCTTCGGGCTCTCACGGTGGACCCCCCGTATACAGTGTTTCATAAGGACAAGGTACAGTTGCGACCACATCCGGCCTTCCTCCCTAAAGTGGTATTGGCCTTTCATATCAACCAGGATATCGTCCTTCCGGTCTTCTTCCCGACGCCACACTCATCACGCCGGGAGCAGCAACTGCACTCCCTAGATGTCCTTAGGGCGCTCGCATTTTATATCGAGCGAACAAAGCCCTTCCGTAAAACACCCCAACTGTTCGTCGCGGTCGCAGACCGAATGAAGGATGTACTTGTCTCCTCCCAGAGGATTTCATCTTGGGTGACAGCGTGCATCCATACCTGCTATGACTTGGCTCATGCTCCGATGAGCCACCTTACCGCTCATTCTACCAGGGCTCAGGCTTCATCTGCCGCTTTCCTGGCTCATGTACCCATCCAGGAGATATGTCGTGCAACTACCTGGTCCTTGATCCACACCTTTGCGTCACATTACACATTGGTTCAACAGTCCAGAGATGACACGGCATTTGGATCAGCAGTTCTACATTCTGCGACATCTCACTCCGACCCCACGTGCCTATCCAGGAGATATGCCGCGCAGCGACCTGGTCGTTGGTTCACACCTTTGCTTCGCACTATGCTCTGGTCCAACAGTCTAGAGATGATGCAGCCTTTGGCGCAGCGGTTCTGCACGCTACCACATCTCACTCCGACCCCTCCGCCTAGGTAAGGCTTGGGAGTCACTTAATTGGAATCAATATGAGCAAGCACTCAAAGAAGAAAAGATGGTTATTCACCTTTGTAACTGTTGTTCTTCGAGATGTGTTGCTCATATCCATTCCAAATCTGCCCTCCTTCCCGTCTGTTGGAGTAGCCAGCAAGAAGGAACTGAAGGGCTGTTGGGTCTGCAGGGGTATATATCCGGCACCATGGTGGCGCCACTCCAGAGAGCGACCCAGCCGACCCACCGAGTGTTGTTAGGGTAAAAATCTTCCAACGAACGTGCATGCAGCATGCGCACGCCTAACTGGAATGGATATAAGCAACACATCTCGAAGGACAACAGTTACAAAGGAGAGTAACTGTCTCTTACAAAGGTGTGTAACCGTCTTTTCGTGCTTATCATCATTGTAGACTTGTATTCCTCTATTTACTCACATTTTACATACAACCTACAAATTCTCTCTCCCTTCTATGAAGTCATTGTTGAAAACCCTTGGGACGAGGGCTTAATTCGCAAACTTCTATCAAGTCTACCTAAACCGCTGAGTACCTACTCCAATGCTTTTGAATGGAAATCCAGTCTTCCCACTATCAAACTGAAGACTGAACTTACACTGGGTAAGAACCACCATTTTGACACATTGATTGCACTCTGTCTAAAAATTGCTTTAGATACACTGGGCAGTAAAAAAATAAATCCTTAAATTCTTTTACATTTATTCAGAAAACCTTCCAAAAATGGCTCCCAGATTGTTTAAAGATTAAAGAACTTAGGGTTCAACAGTGGACCCATTTAAAAATTGCTGTATTTTGATGATATCTGCCTCTCTGTCTCTGAGAGGGAACCAATAAAGTACTTAACATGGAATTCTGAGCCTTGTATGGAACAACAATAGTCCTGTTTAAACATAGATGTTGTATGTTATAGTAATTGCATCATGGCTGCATGACTTAAATGTTAGTGTTCCCATTAATAGGGTACACTTTAGACTCTGACTACTCACATGCAGTTGTAGGCAAGCAGCAGACACCACCAGTTTGGTCAATGTAATATACCCTCTCTACACACCCGCTCATAATTCAAAAGCTTATTATGTCTATTTTAAGATGAGGTCTGATATGGAGCTGTCAAATGGTGCTGTTACCAAAGAAGCAGAGATAAACAATGACACCAGTGTGTTCAAATGACCACTTTGAAATGTTTGCATTTGTTTCTGTTAGTTTACTGACTATGTTTATTTCAAAACTTAAAATTGGATTTCTTTGTGGCCTCAAAGCATCACAATAACAATCTAAATGATAAAAACAAATCTGATTTATAAAGTTGTACAGGTATCATTGAAATGTAACTGGTGACGTTTCTAGTCAACTTCATTATCATCTTGCTCACTGTTATGATCTCTGTCAAGAATGCTTGGGTTAGCACGGTGTTCATTGCCTCAGCACAGGGGTGGCAAACTTTTTGGCCCGAGGGCCACGTCGAGGGTACGCAATTCTGTTTGTTACATAGCATGAGGGTGCACTGAGAACAACAGTAAAGGTGTTTATAACACGCCAAAGCAATAACATACAGTGCTGCTGTAATGCGCTTGGACAGTTCATTCTGTCTAGAAAGCTTTGCTGAAGAGGAAGCTTTGTAAAGAGAATTCATTAATCTATTGTATCTTTCATCTCCTTCCTAAACTGCCAAAGGTCCTAAATCATTCCATGTGGATTGCTTACTTGGAGAAGGGGCTTTTGCTCATGTCTATCAAGCTTCTGTCCTGGATACAAATAACCCTAAAAATAACCAGAAAGTAATATTAAAGGTAAGTGGCTTTGGTTCCGAATAGCTTGTCATATAACTTCTAGAGCTGGCTTTGCTGAGGTCCCTTAGTAATTCAACCAGTAGTTTGAGATGTGTAACTTAAGTGGATTCCTGAAAGTGCCTAACCTCTAAGGCAGTGGTTCTCAGCCAGAGGTACACGTACCCCTCAGGGTATGCACAGGTCTTCTGGGGGTATATCAGCTTATCTAGGTATTTGCCTAGTTTTACAACAGGCTCCATAAAAAACACTAGTGAAGTCAGTACAAACTGAAATTTCATATAAACTACTTGTTTATATACACTGACATGTAAATACAATATCTATATTCCAGTTGCTTTATTTTATAATTATACGATAAAAATGGAAAGTAAGCAATTGTTCAGTAATAGTTTGCTGTGACATTTTTGTATTTTTAAGCAAGTAGTTTTTAAGTGAGTTGAAACTTGGGGGGTACACAAGACAAATCTGATTCCTGAAAGGGGTATAGTAGTCTGCAAAGGTTGAGAACAACTGCTCTAAATGGACTTTGTCTGGCTTCAGTTTCCAACCATTGGTTCTTGTTATGCTTTTCACCACGAAGTTAAAGAGCCCTCCCATACCTGGTATTTTTTCCCCTCTGAATATACTTAGGTGCTAATCAACTCAGCTCTCGATTTTTTTACATAATTCACTGTAAGGCATTCATTCCAGCCCTTGAATATATATGTATATATATTTTTGTTTGGCTCTTCTCTGCACCCTCTACTTCAGAGAATGAGAAAACCAAGTTTTTAAATGTGATTTTTTTTTAACCTTAGTGGTTTCAGTACATAGATTCCTTGGTCCTAGTTCTTAATGCGAAGTGGAAATTGGGTTTCCAGTGTTGTACTAGCCTCCTCTTTGACTATTTGTCATAAATTGTCACTTTAAGCAAGATGTGTACTGCCTGCAGTAGTTTAAATACCAATTTTAGTCTTATTTTAAATAAAAGACAATCTATATAGAAATAAGAGCTTCTAACCACGTGGGCAATCATATTGCTGTGAGCTGAATGGTTGGAGCACTTTTTCAAGATCGGTCATGCAGTTCAAGACCGGAAAATTTCAGATCACCTAGTCTGACATACTGTATATCACAGGCCACCAAGGCCACCGGGCAGAGAACAGAAGGACTAAAGTGCACCAAGGCCATAAATGAGAAATACCCATAATATTAAATCTCAGCAAGGTGGAAGTAGTGAATTAACCTAAACAAACATTCTTCTTTGAGTAGCATTCCTATAGGTGCTACACTGTAGATGTGTCTGCGTCCCTGCACTGCTAATCAGAGCAGTGTCCCTTTGCCTCACGCATGTGCTGCAACCCCTCATGCTCTGCCAAGAGGCGATCCAGTGCTGTGCACACGAATCCTCCTTAGTTCCTTCCCAACCGCCCCTGGCTAGAGATGGAGCTTTAGCTATCCATTAGTGGATTGTGAACTTCTATAGAATTGTTAGTTCTTCTTCGAGTGCTTGCTCATATCCATTCCAGTTAGGTGTGCACACACCGTGTGCATGTTCGTCGGAGATTTTTACCCTAGCAACACTCGGTGGGCCGGCAGGGCGCCCCCTGGAGTGGCGCTGCTGTGGTGCTGGATATATACCCCTGCCGGCTCCGCTGCTCCTCAGTTCCTTCTTACCGCCCATGTCGATCATTGGAACAGTGGACCGCAGCTTAACTTACTTCCACCTCCCTAGCGATTCGCTCGTTTCTATTGTATTGTGTATATAGTTCGATTTCCTATTAGTATAGTTAGTGTTTAGTTATTAGTTCTGTAGTAGTTATTGTATATAGTTAAGAGGGATCGGGGGTTAGCCCGTTCCCCTCACCCAGTACCGGGGCCCAAGCCCAGTTCACCGGCCTTCAAACCGTGCTCGGCCTGGCATAGGCAGATGCCCACAGGAGACGCTCACGACTCCTGTCTCAAGTGCTTGGATGAATCTCATCTCACAGACAAGTGCTGCATCTCCAAGGCTTTCAAGCCCCGGACTAAAAAGGAGCGGAACATTCGCCTGAAGCAACTCTTAATGGAGGCAGCTCTGACTCCTCCGTCTTCAGCACCGCCTGTGGCACCAGGAACAAGTGCCTCTTCTGCACCAGAGCACGCGCCGACAGTGAAGGCTCCTCGACATCAACCATCACCAGCCCAAGCTCCTGCCCGGCACCGCTCTCTCTCACCAAAGAGCAAGAAGCACAAGCCTCCTGCGGCTACTGTATCTATGCCACAGTCTTAGCGCTTAGCTAAGTCGGACCGCCTGGCACTGATGCCCTCCGCACCGTTGATTCTGGCCTCGCAAGAGCCGTCGAGTCTGGCGCTTACCAGCTCCCTGGCACGCACCGTGGTTGAGCTTATCGTGCCCTCCACTCCGGAGACGTTCTCCACGGCATGGGACTTGATTGCCTTGACGGAGCCTGAGCTGCCTCAACCCCCGGCACCGCCGGTGCAGGTTATTCAGTCAATAGGCAAGCCGGCCGTCATGAGACCATCTTTGCCCGGTACCACTGAACATCGCCGGTCCCGATCCAGGTCCCGCAGACACACTCAGTCCCGTCATCGATCCCGGTCCCGGCGCCGCTCGCAGTCCCGGTACCTCTCCCCATCGAGGTACCGGTCGTACTCGCGGCACCATTTGAGGTCCCAGTCGCCGACCCGGATACTCTCGGCACCGCTCTAGGTCCCGACACCACTTGCGGCACCGTACCTCTCTCAGCCGATCTCGGCACGGCGATTCAAGGCACCGGTCGACCTCCCGGCACTGAGCCGGTCCCAGGTCCCGGTCTCATTCCCGGCACCGGTACGACTCCCGGTACCGTTCTGCGGCACCGCGTGGGGACAGATCGAGTGGACGCAGGGACTCGCATCAAACGGTCTCCGCCCCTCCGTGGCCTTCTCGTCATCCGTCTACCTCGTCCCATGCAGACAGTGCATCTTATGGGGATTCGGATACTCACAACAGGTTTGCCCAAGGAACCCTTGGCCCGGACCAGGGACCTCATCAGTGGTCCTTTTGGACACCTTGGGCTTATCACCAAGGCTGGGGTGAACCCCCTATACTATCGCGCTCCGGCCCTTCCGAACACTGAGCGCCAGAGGCCACCGTTAGCAGACCTCCCCCGGCTAGTACGGAGGAATCTCCTGCCCATGTACCGGACCCACAAGATCTACCGGCTCCGGACGTTCCTCAGGATCAGGAGTCAGTCCAAGACCCGCTTGTCCCCGAGGTTTCATCCTCCTCCTCCCCGGATGAAGCGGTGGCGGGGACGTCATCATCGGGACCACCCCCAATAGACCTCAGGTCACACCAGGACCTACTGCAGCGTGTCGCCCTTAATATCAGTTTACCTGTACAGGAAGTTCCTGAGGTGGAGGACTCGCTAATCAGTATACTGTCGGCGGAGGCACCAACTTGGGTCGCCCTCCCCTTCATTCATTTGATCCAGGGTAGAGCGGATACCATCTGGCAATCGCCAGCATCCATACCGCCGACAGCCAGAGGGGTCGAACGGAAATACATGGTGCCCTCCAAAGGGTATGAGTACCTTTATATGCATCCTCCTCCCTGTTCATTGGTTGTACAGTCCGTCAATGAACGGGAGCACCATGGCCAGCAAGCCCCTGCACCTAAATCAAGGGAGGCCAGGCAAATGGATCTGTTAGGAAGGAAAATCTATTCCGCGGGAGGCCTCCAACTCAGGGTGGCGAACCAGCAAGCCCTCCTGAGTAGGTACAGGTATAACACCTGGGAGGCGGTAGGGAAGTTTACAGAGGTAGTCCCTCAGGACTCCCACCAGGAATTCACAGCACTCCTGGAGGAAGGGAAGAAAGTTGCACGGACCTCCCTGCAGGCCTTGCTGGATGCCGCCGATTCGGCAGCTAGAACGGTCGCCTCTGGAATCGCCATGCGACATTTATCATGGCTGCAAGTGTCAGGCATGTCACATGAACTTCAGCAGACTATACAAGACTTACCTTTTGATGGCCAGGGCCTGTTGTCGCAGAAGACGGACCCTAGGCTACAGAGTCTAAAAGATAATTGTGTAATTATGCGTTTGCTGGGAATGAATACGCCACAGACTCAAAGACGGTCTTTCCGGCCCCAACCTCAGCGCCCCTACTCCCCACCTCGGCCAAGGCAAGACTTCACCAGAAGACAAGGTCATACCAATCACAGTCATCAGTCTGGGCCTCAAGGGGGTAACAATTCTGGTCCCACCAAGCCACCAGCGGGACCCAAACTAAACTTTTGAGGATGTGCCCGAGAGCAGTGTACCAATGGCCTCCCAGGATCCTTTTCAGTTCTACAACTACCTTGCCCCATTTCCTCCCTGCGTGGTCCCAACTAACCTCGGACTGTTGGGTCCTACGCAAGGTGGAGTTTGGATACCATCTTCAGTTTATTTCAACCCCCACACCCAACCTCCCTCCTTGTCCCTCTTCAGGGACCCCTCTCACTAGCAACTCCTTTTGCAGGAGTTTTGGAGGCTTCTTGCAATGGGAGCTATAGAGGAGGTACCGGAGGAGTTAAGAGGCAAGGTGTTCTATTCCAGATATTTCCTAATCCCCAAGGCAAAAGGGGGCTTCCGGCCTATCCTAGACCTGCAAGGACTGAACAAATTCATGAAAAAGTTTAAGTTCCGCATGGTATCCCTGGGAACCATCATCCCTTCCCTGGATCCCGGAGATTGTTATGCCGCTCTCGACATGAAGGACGCATATTTCCACATTGCAATTTACCCCCTGCACAGACGGTATCTACGCTTCGTGGTGAATCGTCAGCATTACCAGTTTACGGTCCTTCCCTTTGGCCTCTCCTCGGCCCCTCGGGTATTCACGAAGTGTATGGCCGTAGTCGCCGCCTCCCTCCGCCGTCGTCGAATACATGTCTTTCCATACCTCGATGACTGGCTTATTCGAGGGACCTCCGAGGCGCAGGTCACTGCTCATGTGAGCATCATCAAGGACCTGTTCACCCATCTAGGCCTGATAATCAATTTGGAAAAATCCACTTTGGTGCCTACGCAGAGAGTAGAATTCATAGGGGCCACGCTGGACTCCAATCTTGCAATGGCCAGCTTGCCTCTACCTCAGTTTCAGGCTATAGTCTCTCTTGTACAAAGGCTACAAAGCTTCCCAACAACCTCTGCCCGCACTTGCCTTGGCCTCGTAGGTCACATGGCTGCATGCACTTTCGTCACAAAGCACGCCAGACTGCGCATGTGTCCTCTTCAAACTTGGCTCGCCTCAGTCTATCGTCCGCGCATGGACGCCATAGACATGATACTCACAGTTCCATCGAGCATTCTGGGCTCCTTCGACTGGTGGCTGACGCCATCCCTGGTCGACCATTCCATCCACCGCAGCCCTCCGCGTCCCTAACAATGGACGCCTCATCTCTTGGCTGGGGTGCTCACCTAGGGCACCTTCGCACTCAAGGCCTTTGGTCCTCTCAGGAACTGGCGCTTCACATCAATGTCCGCGAACTGAGAGTGGTCCGACTGGCATGCCAAACCTTCCAGCGTCATCTACAGGGCCGTTGTGTTGCAGTGTTCACGGACAACACGACAGCCATGTATTACATAAACAAGCAGAGAGGGACGCGATCCTCCCCCCTTTGTCAAGAGGCGATGCAATTGTGGGACTTCTGCATAGCCCACTCAATAGACCTGGTATCCTCCTTTCTCCCAGGAGTCTGGAACTCTCTCGCGGATCACCTGAGCTGGTCCTTCCTGTCTCACAAGTGGTCCATCCGTCCGGACATTCTCTAATCTGTATTCCGGAAGTGGGGCTTTGCTCAGATAGACCTCTTTGCCTCCCGAGAGAACAGGAAATGCCAGGTGTTCTGCTCCCTGCAGGGTCGCTCCCCAGGCTCCCTCTCAGACGTGTTCCTAATTCCATGGAAAGGTCACCTATTTTATGCCTTCCCATCCTTTCCTCTCATCTGCAGAGTTCTACTCAAACTCCGCAGGGATAGAGCCCAACTAATACTGATCGCTCTGGCATGGCCGAGACAGCACTGGTACACCCCGCTGCTCGACCACTCTCTGGCAGCCCCGATCCCCCTGCCACTCTGCCCGGACCTCAACGCAGAACTTTGGCAGGCTTAACCACCCGGATCTGCAATCCCTTCATCTGACAGCATGGCGGCTGTCTGGTTGAACCAATGTGAATTGCGTTGTTCCACCTCTGTGCAACAGGTGCTGCTGGGAAGCAGAAAGCCTTCCACGTGGGCAACATATCTCGCCAAGTGGAAGCGCTTCTCCCACTGGTGCTCCCAGCATGACTTTATTCCCGAAGGTGTATCTATCCCCATTATCTTGGACTGTTTATGGCCCCTCAAGGAGCAGGGCCTGGCAATCTCTTCTATAAGGGTGCATCTTGCAGCTATTTCCACCTTCCATCCGGGGGACACTGGCAGTTCGATCTTCTCTCACCCCATAGTTTCCAGATTTCTCAAGGGCTTGGAGCAGCTCTACCCTCAGGTCAAGCACCCATCCCCTACCTGGGATCTCAACCTTGTATTAGCTAGGTTCATGGGCCCCCCCCTTTGAGCCTTTAGCCACATGCTCGCTGCTGTACCTGTCCTGGAAGACAGCCTTCCTCGTCGCTATCACCTCGACTCGACGAGTATCGGAACTTCGCGCTTTGCTTGTGGATCCTCCCTATACGGTATTCCACAAGGACAAAGGTACAGCTGCGACCGCACCCAGCATTCCTCCCTAAGGTGGTCTCTGCCTTCCACATTAATCAAGACATCTTTCTACCAGTCTTTTTCCCGAAGCCGCACTCATCGCGCCGGGAACAATAGCTGCGTACCCTGGATGTCCGCCAGGCTCTCGCGTTTTACATCCAGAGGACCAAACCATTCAGATGTTCGCCTCAGCTGTTTGTAGCGGTCGCAGAGCGCATGAAGGGCATGCCAATCTCCTCCCAACGGATCTCATCTTGGGTGACATCCTGTATCCGGACATGCTACGACTTAGCCCACATTCCGACTGGCCATCTCACTGCCCACTTGACTAGGGCTCAGGCCTCATCTGCTGCTTTCCTGGCCCATGTTCCCATCCAGGAAATATGTTGCGTGGCTACCTGGTCTTCCATCCACACCTTTGCATCACATTACGCATTGGTCCAGCAGTCCAGAGACGATGCCGCATTTGGCTCAGCGGTCTTACATTCCGCAACTTCTCGCTCCGACCCCACCGTCTAGGTAAGGCTTGAGAATCACCTAACTGGAATGGATATGAGCAAGCACTCGAAGAAGAAAAGACGGTTACTCACCTTTGTAACTGTTGTTCTTTGAGATATGTTGCTCATATCCATTCCAAACCCACCCTCCTTCCCCACTGTCGGAGTAGCCGGCAAGAAGGAACTGAGGAGCGGAGGCGCCGGCAGGGGTATATATCCGGCACCATAGCGGCGCCACTCCAGGGGACGCCCTGCTAGCCCACCGAGTGTTGCTAGGGTAAAAATCTTCCGACGAACGTGCACGTGGCGCGCGCACACCTAACTGGAATGGATAAGAGCAACACATCTCGAAGAACAACAGTTACAAAGGTGAGTAACCATCTTTTTTTAGCTATCTTTTGGTGCTTCCCTTTAACAGAAAGAAAGAAAGAAAGAAAGGGATTAAGACATTACTTATTAACACCCCCCACCCTCTCCAACCCTTTATTTTAGATTTTGTTCTTTTCTTTGGGCCCCTGTCTGGGGATTCCTCATGACAGAGTATATCCTAAGTACACTTAACAGCAAGGGTATTCAGTTTTTTTCCCACCCAACTACGAAGAGGTTTCTCAAAGGCATAATGAAACACTTTCCCCAACCCAGACTTCCTACCCCACAATGAGATCTCAATCTAGTGTGAAAAGGACTGACTAGACTGCCATTTGATCCCATGGCCACTTGTTCTTTAACTCACCTTTTCATGGAGACTGCATTCCTGATCTCCATCACCTTGGCAAGAAGGATAGGGGAGATAGTGGCTCTGATGGCGCATTCCCCTGTTTCAGAGCATTCTTCCATGATAAAGTCACACTCAGACCTCATCTGAAATTCACCCTCAAAGTGACTTCTGCATTTCATGTGATCCAACTTTTTCACCTTCCAGCCTTTTATTCCAAACCCCATCAGGATAATAGGGAAGGCATCTGCCATCTACTTGATGTAAGGAGAGCCTTGGCCTTCTATTTGGACAGGACAAAAGTTTTTAGAAAATCTCCAAGACTCTTCCTCTCCGTTGTGGATAGGTCTAAAGCAATGATCCCCAACCTTTTCATCTGGCGGGCACCAGACGAAGGACCACTGCGGCAGTGGAGCACCTGCCAAAATGCCACCAAATTTCGGTGGCATTTCGGCAGCGAAGTCTTTCGATGACACTGCTTGCTGTTGACAAGCGACGTCATCGAGACACGTCCCCGCTGAAATTTGGGAGCGACATCTCTTGATGATGTCACTTGTTGGCGACAAGTGTCGTCATCGAGAGGCGTCCCAGCCAAAATACCGCTGAAATTCGGTGGCATTTTGGCGGGTGCTCTCCCGGGGTCCAGGATGCGGGAACATTAAGATGCCCCCGCGGGCACCACGTTGGGGACCACTGATCTAAAGGCATAGCAATTTCAGCTCATAGACTCATCAAACTGTATCAAACTCTGTTGCCACATTTGCAATTTAGCACCCCCATCCACAATCTGCACACACTCTACAAGATTGGTCTCCTTTTCCATCACCTTCTCCAAGGGTATCTGTATCCAAAATCTGCAGAGTAGCTACCTAGGCATCCGCACACACTTTTGCTGAACACTATGCCAAACTGGGGGACTCTGCTGCAGATACCAGATTCAGCACCATGGTTCTATCATCCATAATACATTTGACTTCAAAGCCCCAGCCTCCGGTGCAGGGTACTGCTCGGGAGTCACCTACAGTGAAGCATCCATAGGGACACTTGAAGAAGAATTTACTCACGTTGTGCAGTAACAGTGGTTCTTTGAGATGTGTCCGTATGGGTGCTCCATGATCAACCCTCTTCCCCTGTACTTTGGAGTTCTTGTCAACTGTTAACTAGAGAAGGAACTGAGGAGGGTTCGCCCACGCGACCCTCCTCAGGGGGGAGGGATAGCTCAGGGGTTTGAGCATTGGCCTGCTAAACCTAGGTTTGTGAGTTCAATCCTTGAGGGGCCACTTAGGGATCTGGGGCAAAAATTGGTCCTGCTAGTGAAGGCAGGGGGCTGGACTCGATGACCTTTCAAGGTCCCTTCCAATTCTAGGAGATTGGTATATCTCCAGTTATTATATTATTATTATACAACGCTTGTTAGCCTTGTGACAGAGCACAGAGGCGTAGGGGGGAAGCAGCGCATGTGCAGGCCGAACAGATGCAGCTACCAAAGTTCTCCAATTAGCAGTGCAGGGATGCAGATACACTTATGATGGAGCACCCAAAGGGAAACACATCTGGAAGAACCATTGTTACTGCACAAGGTGAGTACCTATTTCTTCTAATGGTTCTATAATTTATTATCTAGATAAGAAAAATGTCCAAGCACTCAGGTCACTGTAATTATATGGGAAGATTTTCCCATCTTCCTTCAATTTACTAGATAAATGGTGATATAATCCAATAGGTTTAATATGGAGTGTTTGGTTACAGGTGCAGAAGCCTGCAAACCCTTGGGAGTTCTATATAGCATCTCAGCTGGTGGAGAGGCTTAAACCAAGTGTGCGACATCTCTACATCCAGTTTTATTCTGCTCACTTCTTCCAAAATGGAAGTATATTAGTTGGTGAACTATACAACTATGGAACTTTACTGGTAGGTGCACTAAGACTTGTGGTCTGAAGAGAGATATTTGTAACCTTTTAGGAATTAAAATACATTACAATGCATAGTAATCCATTGTGCCTCTTTGCTTTACAAAAACGCGTGTTGTAGGTTTATTTTCGACTACGCTGTTTTGCAAATATGGAGCTACAATTATATTATGTAAAGCTATCTTTTGGTGTGGTTGACATTCTCTCTTCTCATCCCCATATCTTTGTTTACAGAATACCATAAATATTTACAAAAAGCTTCCTGAAAAAGTGATGCCTCAAGCACTAGTAATCTATTTTGCTGTAAAAATTCTATACATGGTGGAAGAGCTCCACAACTGTGGAATCATTCATGGTGACATTAAACCTGATAACTTCATACTTGGAGAAAGGCAAGTATTTCCCTTTAGCACCAAAACTACTATCCTTTTGCATTATGGTTTTAATAATTATGTGGCGATCATTTACTGCAGGCTTTTGGATAATGACACCTGTGACATAGACAGTCTCTCTCATGGTCTGACAGTCATTGACTTGGGTCAATGTATCGACCTGAAACTCTTTCCTGAAGGAACTGCGTTTACAGGAAAGTGTGAGACATCTGGATTTCAGTGTATCGAAATGCTGACACAGAAACCATGGAACTACCAGGTATTAGATTACATAGATGTAATAATCTGAGAACTTGGGCCCCAATCCACAAAGGTACTACAAATCCACTACATCCCACTTTTAAGCTCCCTGCAATCCACAAAACCCCTGCCAAACCCTATTGGTGCCTGAACTCACTCAGCTCTAAGTTTCTGCCTCCAAGCATGCAGACTTCCACCCCATTGTAGGTGTCAGGATGCCTTGTGTAGGGAGCCTAGGAGCTAAACTCAGGCTTCGTGGATTTTAATGTTTATATGGGATTCTGGGTTTGTTTGAGGGCTCTTCCCCCCACTCTAGGTGCCGAAACGTTAGGTGCCATGATGCTCAATGCCACAATGTCTAAATCTCTTTGTGGATCCGGGCCAAGGTGATTAAATTCTGGCCATCTGATATGAGTCCAGCACTTAAACTTGATAGGCAGGATTCTGCACAGATGTAGCAAAACAGGTTTGCATTTCTATCTGCTGTAACTTCTACTGATAACTAAAATCACAACTGTTGTTACATAAAGGCCTGATCCTGCAACTTATGCTCAGATGACTTGTCCAGGTGAAATCATAAGGTAGCAAGAAGATATGTTCTGCAAAATACTTGAGCAGCATGAGTTTTCAGAGCACCTTTTAAGTAATAATGCTAAATCATTAATCTGAACTTCTTCACAATAGACACATATCTTTCTTTTTAGACTGATTACTTTGGAATTGCTGGAACAATATACTGCATGCTCTTTGGCACCTACATGAGGGTGAGAAATGAAGAAGGGATCTGGAAAACTGAGGGAGTCTTCAGAAGGTTGGTCTCATTGCATCTTAAGGGGAGCTCCTCAGGGGAACCTTTTTATAAAATGCAGCTAAAACTACTCATTTTAGATGTCTAGAGAGGTTTATCTTCTGCACCCAGTTCTGGGGAAGCTGCTAACATAGAATTAGCGTTTAAAGTGTCTTAGTTATCCTCCTGATGATTTAAAACCAATGATTCCAGGCTGAAGTGTGGCAAGTTCATACGCATACATGCTGCTTGAGGAAGCATTGTACTTGATGTAGGAAGCCTTTCTGGCACAAACTGCTTTTTCAGCAGTGGACGTGCCAGATTCCAAGAAGTTAAGGAAAATTTACAACAAATAGACTTAACACATGACAGTACACTAGTCAGCAAGTTTGACTGGCTCCTTTGTAACTTGTTGCTTAGTTAAATTGCATTACCTGGTCTAAGGAGTAAGGTCCACAAATGCCCTAGGTTGGAAGTTCCTGCGGGGATGAAAACATTGACCTGTTTGAGAAGGCAATACACTCTATGGGGGAGAGCGGGGCTAGAAAGAAATTCAACTATATAGTCAAGTACCATAACAGGACCGTTTACTTGTTGCCACTGAATGACTAGAAAATACACTCGTTTCTTCCTCTTACAATGGGTTTCTCTAAGTGTAGGTAACTCACTTGTTTGCTGTAACTGGAATAAGTGTACTGAGCAGGTCAACTGAAACTAAATATATTGAGAACAGTCTTAATATGCTGACACTGTAATGAAGTCCTTGTTTTTGTCGTCTAGGATTCCTAATGCAGAATTGTGGAATGAGTTCTTCTGCAGCCTCCTGAACATCCCAGACTGCCATCACCTTCCATCTTTGGGAGCTTTATGCAAAAAGCTAAGAGACTTGTTCCAAAAGTCATATGCTAAGGAAATAAAGTTCCTCCGCAATCGGCTTGTGGTGTTGCTCATAGAAAACAAACGTTCACGAAAATAACCCTTGAATTTAAAGACTTCAGTTTCTCTTAATATGGAGAGAAGCTTTCTACATATACTTTTTAAATGTCATGTCTTTTCAAAATACACTTGGTTTGCTACTGATCTTTGAGTGAACTTTGTACTTGACAACTTGAATATTTGCCTCTGCTGTCACGGAGAAACTAATCTACACAAGCTATATGACTTCTTAGGAAATTCTAACTTGAATGTTTAAAGTTACTTTGGCGGACTTCAATGTGGGAGACCAGCTGGAGGTCTCATGCAGCAGTAATAAAACCTCCTTTGCTTTCAAAAACGATAATTTTTTTTCTATCACAAGGTATTGTCCATAATAATTACATCATGTTGGGTATATGATGCATAAAGATAAACTGATAAACTGATGGAAGGTAGTGGCTGCTTTGAGACCAGTCATCATGGCCAGTTAGGTTCATTATGGGCAAATGGAGGAAAGACCCAACCAGTTCATAGATTCCATGGCCAGAAGGGACCATGGTGATCATCGACTGACCTCCATAACATAGGCCAGAGAACTACTTTGACCTGAAACAAAATGTTTCCTATTTGGAATCCCTTTTAGAGTGTCTGACAAGGCTGTAATAATGCTCATTCAAATAGCTTTAAATAGGCCTTTTTTTTGTAAAGAGAGCAAATCTGACCTGAAAAAATGTGAAGTGCAACATAAAAACTGGATTTAATATCATCTCTGACAATTGCAGGAATTTATCCAGTATAGATTAACGTCTATTGTCATGTGAAGTTAAGGTTTCTGTTCAGACCACCCGCGCTGATTAGAATTCTGGACCAGCTCTCTGCACAGGAATTGTAATTGTGCCTGTGAAGATGCCAGGATTCTTTATCTGGTAGCTGCTGCTCAGAGGCAGAGACATTAGGTGTCACGATGGCCACTTTAGGAACAAAAAAAGAACTGTACTTCCATCATGTTTGGCAATGTAATTAAATGCTGTGTCCTTTTGTAGAAGGTCACGTTTTTCCAAACCTGAACTCACCAGAAACACAGCATCTCCAGCCGTCAGAACACTTGTTTACTGAAAGGAATGGTATGCAAAGTTGTGACACTGCTGCTCTCTAATAGGCTGGATGCCAGTGAATAGAGGCTATACCATAACTCAGAAGACTGGCAAGCTTAGGCAGAACCTGTTTACAATTAACTCTGAAATAGTTACTATTTAATGTAGCTTTCCTCAGGAGCTTGAGACAATAGTGCATGCCACATGCTGATTCAGACCTTCTGCTTCTTTATATTTGCTCAGCCTCAGAGACCTGTAGGACCTGAAGCAGGTGTTAAGCTTTCTGACCTATGTCATACAGGGCTTGAAATAAGAAGAAAATGTTCCCTGCTACTGTAGCATAAAGGTTTAAACAATGAGAACACCCTGCTTTCCAGCTGGAATCTGTGCTGATCTTTATGCACCGCTGGGAGACTGAAACAGTGTCCAGGACACCATGTTGCTGCACATTATCACTTCTGTGCTTCAGAGTAGAACAGTGACCTCTAGGGAGGGCATTGCCCAGTCAGTGACTGGCTGGGTTAAGAGCACTTGATTTTTCAGCTAGCCATTCACCTACAGACAGTGACCAGTGTGGAGACAATCACTACTTTACCCCAGCACACTTTCTTGTCCAGAAGCTTTATGGTGAGTTCCTGTTACAAGTGCTGTGACAGAGAAATAGATTTGTGACAGTTTGGGATGCCTATCCTGTTCATTAGACCACCCTTTCCCTGCTTTTAGACTTATACTGCCATCTGATACCCAGCTCCATCTATCACATCGCGCAGAACCCAGAAAGAGAGTTCAGAAACCCAGCGGCAGCTCTGGGTAGAAGTCTCCTGTTCCAGGGCTGATAGCACTATTGGACTGAAGACAAATTGTAGCAAGCAGAAGGCTTCCTACACTCTTAGAGGGAAGTAGGATGGTTAGAGGGAAGTAGGATGGAACCGATATGGCCTGGGGAGAGGAGAATATAACTGACACAGGCTACTAATTGATAACTTAGAATGTTATGGGAATTTTAGTCACATTTGTAACGATTATGCAGCAATATGACTCAAATTGCATGCTTATTCTAGCAATCTTGCCTCGCCAAACTCACAGAAAGCCTTAAGGGAAAAAAAGTAGTCAGTCACTAGAGTCTTAATTAGATATGTGAAGGGTAACCTATTTCACATCTAGCCCAACCTCTGCCAGCAAAGGGACAACAAGCTTTAATGGGCACCACCTTTCCTTTCAACACCACCGCCCTCCACTGCTTGCTTTGTTCAAAACACTCGATTCTATTGACAGAAGAACCACTGACTTACAGTATTTTGCTAGCACTTCAGCAGGTCTAGTCTCAAATGCCTCCAGAAAGGAGGCTTTCGCTGTTTTCGTAGGAGACTGTTCAAAGGATGTGCATTCCCTCCTCACCACTGTTTATCTTTTGTCCTTTCTGTTTGTCTTGTCTATTTAATTTCTGTTTTGTACCTTAAAGGCTGTAACCCCTCTATTTAGGAGCACCTCTGCGCGCCTCATTTTCCACTGTATTGTGGAGTTCTTCGGGTAATTGCTCATATCCATTCCAGTTAGGTGCGCGCACGTCCGTCGGAAGACTTTTTACCCTAGCAACACTCGGCGGGTCGGCTGGGCGCCCCCTGGAGTGGCACCGCTATGGCACTGGATATATACCCCAGCCGACCCGGCCACCCTTCAGTTCCTTCTTACCGCCCATGTCGGTTGTTGGAACAGTGGAGTGCGGCTTAGCTGACCTCCACCTTCCCTAGCTACTCATAGTTTCTCATTGTTGTCATATACATAGTTGTTATTCTTGTAGAAATATATATATAGATAGATTTAGTTGTAAGTTCTTAAATTAATAGTATAGTTAGTTATTACTAGTTAGCGGGGTTCGGGGAGTAGCTCCTTCCCCACACCCGGTGCCGGAGCTCATGCCCGGCTCACCGGGTTTCAAACCATGTTCAGCCTGTCACAGGCCGATGCCAACAGGAGACCCATATGACTCCTGTTTGAAGTGCCTCGGGGAATCGCACTTAACTGCTAAGTGCTTGATTTGCAAGGTTTTCAAGCTGCGAACTAAAAAGGAGCGGGACATCAGACTAAAACAGCTCCTCATGGAGGCGGCCTTGACACCGCCACCTTCGGCACCGAGCGCCAGTCGGTCGGTGAGCAGAGGCACCCCCACGGCACTGAATCGCACCGGTACACCTAAAAACTCTGGGCACCCACCGGCACCAAAGTCGACTCCACGTCGCTCCCTCTCCCCAAGGTCGAAGAAGGCTTAAGACTCCTGCTGCTTTGGCAACACCCACGCCGCAGCCAGAGAGTGCGCCTACATCGGACCGCCCAGCGCCGATACCCACCGCGGCACTGACAAAATCGGCACCATTGATTCCGGTCTTGTGAGGGCCGTCGAGTCCAGCTCCTGATAGCTCCCTGGCAAGTACCGCAGTAGAGCTAACCATGCCATCCACGCCAGAGGCTTTTTCACCAGTGAGAGACTTAATCGCCCTCACGGATACGGCACTGCCCCTACCCCCGGCACCACCGATGCGGGTAATCCAATCTCTGGGCAAGCTGACCCTGACCAGACCACCGTCTGTCGGCTCAACGGACCGGCCCCACTTAAGATTGCGGTCCCGCAGGTGCTCCCGGTCGAGACGACGCTCCCGCTCTCAACGCCGCTCGCAGTCCTGTCACCCTTCCTCTATACGGCACCGGTCAGACTTGCAGCACTGGTCGGACTCACGCTCTCCACCTCACTATTCGCGGCACCACTCTAGTTCCCGGCACCGACCCAGGCACCGTACCTCTCGGAGCCGCTCATGCCGCAGGGACTCGAGATCCCAGTCGACCTCCTGGCATCGGTCTGGTTGCAGGTCCCAGTCTCGATCATGGTACCGTTCTGAATACCGGCACCGATCCCCGCTAAAGAGGGGAGTGAGGTCTGTCGGAACTTCAGCTCAAGGTTTCTCTGCTCCTCCATGGCCATCCAGGCAGACGTCTGTGTCCTCCCACGCAGACAGTTACTACGACCAGGACCGTGATACGGAGGTGCCTACCGGGATCTTCCAGGACGTTCGGTCTCAGGACACGGGACCTCAACAGTGGTCCTTTTGGACACCCTGGGCGTACCACCAGGCCCAAGGTGCTTCTTTGGCCCAGACCCACTCCACTCCCTCAGAGCATCGGGCGCCAGAGGCCACCATTAGCCGTCCCACTCCAGCTAGGACAGAGGAGCAGATGATCCATCCGCCAGTCTTCCCGGTACCGCTAGAGCAGGAACTGACCCATGAGCAAGAGGCCATTCAGGACCCTCTCATCCCCGGAGTGTCATCCTCTTCTTCTCCAGATGAGGCGGTGGCAAGGACCTCGTCATCAGGGCCCCCGCCGATAGACCTCAGAGCCCATCAGGACCTCCTTAGGAGGGTGGTGCTCAACATCAACCTCCCAGTAGAGGAAGTTCCGGAGGTCGAGGACCCCGTCGTGAGCATCCTGTCGGCGGATGCCCCCACTAGTTTGGCTCTGCCTTTCATTAAGACCATCCAGGCCACTGCTGACACCTTATGGCAGTCCCCAGCCTCCATTCCCCCTACAGCAAAGGGAGTCGAGAGGAAATACATGGTACCCTCTCGGGGGTAGGAATACCTATATGTCCGCCCTCCTCCCTCCTCATTAGTTGTCCAATCAGTCAACGAAAGGGAACACCATGGCCAACAGGCATCAGCCTCCAAATCTAAAGAGGCTAGGCGGATGGACCTACTGGGCCGCAAGATGTATTCGCCAGGTGCCCTGCAGCTCCAGATGGCCAATCAGCAGGCTCTCCTGAGCCGTTATAGCTACAACACCTGGGTGGAGGTGGGTAGATTCACAGAACTACTACCCCCGGACTCGCGCCAAGAATTTGCCGCATTCCTTGAAGAAGGTGGCTAGAACCTCCCTCCAAGCTTCTCTCGATGGGGCCGACTCGGCAGCCAGAACTCTAGCCTCAGGTATCACCATGAGGCGTATCTGCTGGCTCCAGGTCTCCAACCTGCCACCTGAGTTCCAATACACCATCCAGGACTTACCCTTTGATGGCAAGGGTCTGTTCTCTGAGAAGACCGACCCCAGGTTGCAGAGTTTAAAAGGCAACAGGGTCATCATGCGCTCATTGGGCACGCATACCCCTGTGACCCAATGCAGACCCTTCCGGCCTCAACCCCACCATCCGTACTATGTGCCCCGGCACAGGCAAGACTTCAGCAGAAGGCGTGGGTGGGGTGGCTGTAGACACCAGTCCGAGCCCCAAGGGGGTCAAAACCACGGGCCCCCAAAAGCACCCCCGGGGCCTAAGTCCAACTTTTGAAGGTGCGCACGAGGACGGCGTACCAGTTTCAGGACAGGATCCTTCTCCTCCCTTCTCCAACCGTCTTTCCTACTTCCTCCCGGCGTGGTCCCAACTAACCTCAGATATCTGGGTTCTACACACGGTGAAACAAGGATACCACCTCCAATTTGTTTCATCCCCGCCTTCCCACCCCACAACCCAGTCCCTCTTCAGGCACCCCTCTCATGAGCAAGTCCTCTTACAAGAAGTGCAGTCTCTCCTCGCCGCAGGGGCAATAGAGGAGGTACCACCAGACAAGAAGGGAAAAGGATTTTACTCCTGCTACTTTCTGATCCCCAAGTCCAAGGAAGGCCTCAGGCCTATCCTAGACCTGCGAGGCCTCAACAAGTTTATGGTCAAGTTGAAGTTCCGCACACATATGGACTGTTCGCTTCCGCGAGAACAGAAATGTAGGTCTGCTCCTTCCAAAGGTCTCTCCAGGCCCGAATCTCGGACAATTTCCTCATGCATGGAAGAGAGCCCAACACCTATTATGCCTTCCAACGTTCCCCCACGCTCATTGGGTCACCTGCTTCACAACTTCGCCAGAGGCAACGGTTCACGCAATTCATCAATGATCACTCCAGCGTGGTCCAAGCACACTTATAACGCCACGATCGCATTCGCATGTCAATAGCCTACCCAATTACCTTGCTAACTAACACCCAAAGACCTCCATACCTCAGGAACCGCAGCAGCTCGACCGCCCGGACCGGCAGTACTCTTCCCTCATGGTGTGGAGTGCTTACCGTCGACTATCAGTATAGCAGGAAGCCATTCCACCTGGTCAACAGTAACCTAGCCAGGATGGAAGACATTTCTCCTACAAAGTAGCGAAACGCTTAAATTCTTACAATCCTGCTGAAGTCTCGATCCCCTCTATTTTTGGACCTACCCTCTGGACTGCGACAGCAGGGCCTAGCGGTAGTATCGCCGAGGGTACACTTGGCAGCCACATCATGACCTTCCTCAAGAGCTGGGTGGTCTTTCTGTTGTCTCCACCACGTCATATGGTTTATCATGGTTTCCCATAGCTGCTTGCAGTGCAACATACCCTTAGGTACTTCCGCCGCCCCAAACCTGCGACCTTTCAACCTGGGTTATAACCATATCTATGTTCTCCTACTATTCCGCCCATTTTAAGCGACGCTGCTCACGTGCAAATGATTTACCTGTTCTTGGATAGACAGCTTCCCATTTAGCCATTACATCGGCAGAGACGTTTCGAGCGTCTAGTGGCTCTTATGGTGGTTGGTCCAAACCATAACATATAGTTTCAAATAGAACAAGGTGCAGGTTATGACTGTACTACAGCTCTTTTCTAACCTTAAGTGGTATATTGTGGCTTTCAGTTATCATTTTACACACACTCAACAGCATGGGACATAAATTGGCAACTCTCTTGATGGTTGTAGTTGAGCGCTCGCTTTATGTTGAGCGGCACAAAACCATTTTGTAACTATGCCTCCAACTCCAGGATCGCAAGTAAGCAATCCTGAAGGAAAGCCTACTTGTCCTCTCAGAGGATCTCATCTTGGGTGATGTATGTGCACTGCACTTGTTATGTCCTTGGCTCACATTTCTCCAAGCCACATCACCATGTGTTCTACCAAGTGCTCAGGCTTCATCTACCGCCTTGCTGACTCGTGTACCTTACCTCAGAGATCTATCGCGCAGTCCATGTCCTCGCGTTCCATACCTGTTCGCTATAGTACTGTTCAACAAGTCAAGACGCTACTGCAGACCTTTGCTCAGCAGTTACATTCTGCCATAATTTCCATCCGACCCACCGCCTACAATAAGCTTGGGAATCACTAACTGGAATGGATATGAGCAAGCCTCGAAGAAGAAAAGACGGTTACTCACATTGTACTGTTTTTTCGAGATGTGTTGCTCATATCCATTCCAAACCGCCCTCCTTCCCTCTATTGGAGTAGCGGCAAGAAGGAACTGAGGTTGCAGCTGGGTCGGCAGGGGTATATATCCGGCACCATAGCGGCGCCACTCAAGGAGGGCGCCTGCCGACCCAGCCGAGATGTTGCTAGGTTAAAAACTTCCTACGAACGTGCACCGGCGCGCCACACCTTAAATGGAATGGATATTGAGATATCTATCTCGAAGACAACAGTTACAAAGGTGAGTAACCGTCTTTTCTCTAGTAGCAAAGCCTTCACTCGGTCATCAATACCTGGCCAAGTTGGAAACGTTTCTCCTGCTGGTGTACAACGCAGATGTTACCCTTCTGAGTCTCGATCACCGTTGTTCTGGACTACACTCTTGGTCTCTTATAGCAACAGGGCCTGGCAATATCTTCTCTGAGGTGCAGTGGCGGCTTTCTCCACATTCCATCCTGGAGAAGATGGCCACTCCGTGTTTTCCCACCCCTAGTACTAGATTTCTTAAGGCCTGGAGCGCTCTACCCCCCAGTACGGCCACCCTGCCCCCACCTGGAACCTTCAACTTAGCCCTAAGTAGACTAATGCGTCCGCCATTTGAGCCATTGGCGACTTGGCTCGCTCCTGTACCTGTTGTGGAAGACAGTTCTTCCTAGTGGCCATTACATCGCAGTCCAGAAGGGTCTCCGAACTTTGAGCGCTTACGTGGACTCCACTGTATACTGTCTTTCACAAGGACAAAGTACAGTTGTGACTTCACTCCGCGTTGGCTCCCTAAGGTAGTGTCGGCCTTCCATACGAATCAGGAACATCTTCCTCCCGTCTTCTTTCCGAAGCCTCACTCTTCTCAACGGAGCAGCAGTTACACTCCTTTAGATGTCTGTAGGGCGCGTTGCTTTTTATATGAGGCGGACAAAGCCCTTCCGAAATCCCCCCAGCTGTTCGTGGCATCGCTGAGCGTGAAAGGTCTACCAGTCTCCTCCCAGGGATCTCCTCTTGGTAACGGCGTGCAATTGCACATGCTATGACACTGGGTCATGTTCCCCTTCGGGCATCTCCACGCACGTTCTACCAGAGCTCAGGCTTCATCAGCCGCTTCCTGGCCCATGTGCCTATCCAGAGAATATGCTGCGCAGCGACCTGTGTCATCATTCCACACCTTTGCTTCGCACTATCTCTGGTCCAACAGTCTAGAGATTGATCAACCTTTGGCTCAGCAGTTTTGCATTCTCCACATCTCAGTCCGACCCCTCCGCCTAGGTAAGCTAAGGCTTGGGAATCACCTAATTGGAATGGATATGAGCAATCACTCGAAGAAGAAAAGACGGTTACTCACCTTTGTAACTGTTGTTCTTCGAGATGTGTTGCTCATATCCATTCCAAACCCACCCTCCTTCCCCACTGTCGGAGTAGCCGGCAAGAAGGAACTGAAGGGTGCCCGGGTCGGCTGGGGTATATATCCGGTGGCATAGCGGTGCCACTCCAGGGGGCGCCCAGCCGACCCACCGAGAGTTGCTAGGGTAAAAAGTCTTCCAATGAGCGTGCACGCAGCGCGCGCACACCTAACTGGAATGGATATGAGCAACACATCTCGAAGAACAACAGTTACAAAGTTGAGTAACTGTCTTTTTGCAAATTGAAACTTAATTAGTTGTAGTAAGAATTCCCTTGCAGCCTGTAATTAGAACATAGAATTTAGAAAAGAAATCCTTGATTCACTAAAGGGCAAATTACAAAGATTACCAGTTTGCTAGCACACAAACACAAATGCAGCTGACTGGCAGAGGGCTTGCACTGAGGTTACCAATGCATCACCCTCTGGTATGTAAAAATATGCAGAATGTTTTGTGGACTCTTGCATTGGATTCTTAATCATTATGCTCCAGCATAAGATATTGAAGCTTTCTTAGTACATTTCACAGAGCTTGTTGCCTGGAATACATTTCCAGCACACAAAGTGACACCTTTTGTCCTATGTCTATAGAAAGGAGTTAGGGTAGTTCTTCTTCGAGTGATTGCTCATATCCATTCCAGTTAGGTGTGCGCGCGCCGCGTGCACGTTCGTCGGAAGAATTTTACCCTAGCAACACTCGATGGGTCGGCTGGGCGCCCCCTGGAGTGGCGCCGCCATGGCACCGGATATATACCCCTGCCAACCCAACCACCCCTCAGTTCCTTCTTACCGCCCATGTCAGTCGTTGGAACAGTGGAGCGCAGCTTAGCTGATCTCCACCTCCCTAGCTACTCGTAGTTTTCTCATTGTTATTGTGTATATAGTTCATATTTCTATACTTGCAGTTAGTTTATTATTTTCTTTAACATAGTTAGTGTGTATAGTTAAGAGGGGTTCGGGGATTAGCCCCTTCCCCTCACCCGGTGCCGGGGCCCATGCCCGGTTCACCGGGTTTCAAACCGTGCTTGGCCTGTCACAAGCCGATGGCTACAGGAGATCCTCACGACTCCTGCCTTAAGTGCCTCGGGGAATCCCACCTCCCAGATAAGTGCCGCATTTGCAAAGCCTTCAAGCCGCGGACCAAAAAGGAGGGAGACTTAGACAGCTCCTGATGCAGGCAGCTCTCACTCCTCCACCATCGGCACCGAGCGCCGGACAGTCCGCACCGGGGAGAAGTGCTTCTTCGGCACCAGAGCGCACCGGTACCGCTAAGACCCCTGGGCACCAACCGTCGCCGGCCCAGATGTCTGCTTGGCACCGCTCCCTCTCCCCGTGGGTAAAAAAAACAGAAGACTCCTGTGGCTTCCGTGTCCACGCCGCAGTCGGAGCACCCGCCTAAGTCAGACTGCCCGGCACCAACAACTGCCGTGGGACCGACAACTTCAGCACCGTCGATTCCGGTCCCGCAAAAGCCGTCGAATCCAGTGCCTGACAGCTCCCCGGCACGCACCGTGGTTGAGCTTACTATTCTCTCCACGCGGGAGACTTTCTCTACGGCAAGGGAACTAATTGCACTGATGGAGTCTGCGCTGCCTCAACTCCCGGCACCGCTGGTGTGGGTTATACAGTCCATAGACAAGCCTGCCCCACTGAGACCATCCTCCGTTGGCACCACTGAGAGGCTCCGATCACGATCGCAGTCCCGCCGGCGTTCTCGGTCACTTCGCCAATCTCGGTCCCGACGCCGCTCGCAGTCCCGGTACTGTTCTCCATCTCGGTACCGGTCGCACTCACGGCACCGTTCAAGACCCAGTTCACTGGCCCAGTACTCTTGGTACTCATCAAGCTCCCGGCACCGCTCACGACACCGTACCTCTCGCAGCCGCTCCTGGCATCGAGCTTCGAGGTCCCGGTCGACCTCCTGACACCGTTCTGGTCGCAGGTCCCGATCTCGTTCCCAGTACTGGTATAGCACCTGGTACCGCTCTCTGCTGCAGCATCCAGACAGACTACCCAGGGATGGAGACCATTCTCAGGGGTTTTCAGCTCCTCCTTGGCTGTCTCGCCATGCATCTATGTCATCCCATGTGGACAGTGCTTCGTATGCACAGGACCATGACTTAGATGTTCCCAGCCATGTCTTTCAAGAGACCCAGGCTCGAGACCAAGGACCTCATCAGTGGTCCTTCTGGACGCCTTGGGCATATCATCAGGCCCAAGGTGGACCTCCAGTGCCATCACGCTCCGTACCGTCGGAGCACCGGGTGCCGGAGGCTACTGTTAGCCACCCCCCTCCTGTGGCTACGGAGGAGGCTCCTATTCGGGCACCAGACCCTCCGGTCCCACCGGAGCCCAAGTCCATGAGACAACGGAGGACCCGATTGTCCCTGGTCTTTCCTCTTCCTCTTCTCCAGATGAAGCGGTGGCGGGGACATGCTCCTCGGGCCCTCCTCCAATTGACTTAAGGCCACATCAAGACCTCCTGAGACGGGTGGCCCTGAATATGAACCTCCAGGTAGAGGAGTTTCCGGAGATAGAGGACCCAGTGGTAGATATTTTGTCGGCTGACACTCCCACAAGGGTGGCCCTACCATTTATTCGGATGATCCATGCAAAGGCTGATACCATCTGGCAGTCTCCAGCATCTATTCCGCCCACGACTAGGGGAATTGAGAGGAAGTACATGGTGCCCTCTAAGGGGTATGAGTACCTGTACATACACCCTCCTCCCTGCTCCCTCGTCATCCAATCGGTTAACGAAAGGGAGCGCCATGGCCAGCAAGCTCCTACCCCAAAAGCGAAGGAGGCTAGGCGCATGGATTTATTGGGACGTAAAATCTACTCTGCGAGGGGCCTCCAACTCAAGGTGGCAAACCAACAAGGCCTGCTTAGCCGCTATAACTATAACACCTGGGCGGCGGTTGAGAAATTCACAGAGTTAGTCCCCCAAGATTCACGTCAAGAGTTTGCGGCCCTTTTGGCGGAAGGAAAGAAGGTGGCGAGAACTTCTCTCCAGGCCTCCTTAGACGCAGCCGACTCCGCAGCCAGAACTCTGTCTTCAGGAATTGCCATGAGACGAATATCATGGCTTCAGGTGTCAGGCCTTCCACCCGAATTGCAGCATACGATACAGGAGTTGCCCTTCGAAGGTCAGGGCCTATTTTCGGAAAAGACTGACCCTAGGCTGCAAAGTCTGAAGGACACAGTAGGGTGATCATGCGCTCGCTTGGGATGCACACACCGCAGACTCAGGGCAGACTCTTCTGGCCCCAGCCTCAGCACCCTTACCCCGCGCCTAGACAGCGGCAGGACTTCAGTAGGAGGCATGGCTGAGGCAATCGTAGACGGCAGTCCAGACCCCCAGGGGGTCAGAATCACGGCCCCGCCAAACCACCCGCGGGACCTAAACCAAACTTTTGAAGGCGCGCCCAAGGGCAACGTACCAGTTGTTCAACAGGATCCTTTCCCTCCCTTTTGCAACCGCCTCTCCTTTTTCCTCCCTGCATGAACCTAGCTAACTTCAGATCGTTGGGTCTTACGCACGGTAGAATTTGGATACCGCCTTCAGTTTATTTCACCCCCCCTCTTCGTCCCTCTTCAGGGACCCCTCTCACGAGCAAATCCTCTTGCAGGAGGTACGGTCCCTCCTTGCCATGGGAGCTATAGAGCAGGTACCGGAGGACTTGAGGGGCAAGGGGTTCTGCTCTCGCTATTTCCTAATCCCCAAGGCGAAGGGAGGTCTCAGACCAATTCTAGACCTGCGGGGACTCAACAAGTTCTTGATAAAGTTGAAGTTCCGCATGGTATCCCTGGGGACCATCATCCCATCCTGGTCTGGAGACTGGTGCTGCCCGCCCTCATTATGAAGGACGCGTATTGTCACATTGCCATTTATCCTCCTTCACACGACGGACCTCAGTTTTGGCAACTGTTCAAAACATGCCAATTTACGGACCCATCCGTTTGGCCTCTCCACAGCCCCAAGATGCTCACAAATGTATGGCCGTAGTCACCGCCTCTCTCCTCTCGACGCATACACGTCTTCCGTACTCGACGATTTGGCTTCATTTCGCGGGGCCTCCGAGACCCAAGTAAACGTGGCATGTGGGCACTCGTCATAGGACCGTTTCACCACTAGGCCTGTGATCAACCATAGAAATCATACTCTCTGGTTCCCACACAAAAGAATAAGTTCATGCGGCCCTTCTGGACCCTCCAGTCTCGCCAGGGCCTGCTTACCACAGCCGCGGTTTCACGCAATGATATTCGATCTTATACAAGGCCTACAAAAATTTCCCAACCACTTTGGCTCAAACTGTCTCGGCCTTCTGGCAATTGGCTGCCGTGCACGTTCGTGAACCAGCATGCCAGGCTATGTCCTATGTCCCTTCAATGAGTTGGTCTCCTCTCAGATTATACCACCCAGAGGAGACACAATATTAGACAGGATCTCACGGGCTCCCCTTGGACCCCTAGGCTCCCTCGACTGGTGTTGACGCCCTCCCTGGGTGTGTCCAGGATACCGTTCCATCTGCCTCAGCCTTCTATGGCCCTGATGACGGATGCGTCATCTCTCGGCTGGAGTGCTCACCTCGGACATCTTCGCACTCGAGGCCTTTGGTCCTCTCAGGAGCTGGCCTTGCACATCAAAGTCCAAGAGTTGAGAGCAGTCCGCCTTGCGTGCCAGGCGTTTCAACAGCATCTGCAAGGCCGTTGTGTCTCAGTGTTCACAGACAGCACAACGGCCATGTATTACATAAACAAACGGGGGGACACAGTCCTCCCCCCTTTGTCAGGAAGCCATTCAACTCTGGGACTTTTGTATAGCCCACTCGATAGACCTGGTAGCGTCCTTTCTCTCAGGGGTTCGGAACACTCTGACGGATCGACTCAGCAGATCCTTCTGCTCTCACGAGTGGTCGATCCATCCAGACATTATTTATTCTGTTTTCCGGAAGTAGGGATTTCCTCGCATAGACCTCTTCGCTTCCCACGAGAACAGGAAATGCCAGATGTTCTGCTCTTCCAAGGTCTCTCCCCAGGATTGATCTCGGACACTTTCCTGCTGCCGTGGAAGAGCCAGCTCCTTTATGCCTTCTCACCGTTCCCACTGGTTCACAAGGTCCTGCTGAAACTCCGCAGGGACAGAGCGCACATCATCATGATCGCCCCAGCGTGGCCCAGGCAGCACTGGTACATCACGTTGCTTGACCTGCCAATAGCCAACCCAATTGCCCTGCCACTCCACCCAGACCTTATAACTCAGGACCATGGCAGGCTTCGCCACCTGGACCTGCAGGCTCTTCACCTCACGGCGTGTCTGCTGCATGGCTAAACCAGTCAGAGTCACGTTGCTCTGAATCAGTACAAGTTCTCCTGGGTAGCAGGAAGCCTTCTACCCGGTCAGCGTATCTGGCCAAGTGGAAGTGTTTCTCCTGCTAGTGCGAAATGCTTAATCTTACTCCCACTGAGGTCTCAATCCCCTCTATTTTGGACTACCTCTGGTCTCTCAAACAGCAGGGCCTAGCAGTATCATCACTGAGGGTACACTCGGCAGCCATCTCTACCTTCCACCCAGGCTAAGGTAGTCATTCTGTGTTCTCACACCCTATGGTTTCGAGGTTCCTTAAGGGCTTGGAGCGCTTACACCCTCAAGTGTGCCGCCCAGCCCCTACGTGGGACCTCAACCTGGTTTATGTCTCCCCCATTCGAGCTGTTAGCAACCTGCTCGCTACTATACCTGTCTTGGAAGACAGCTTTCCTCGTAGCCATTACATCGGCCAGACGAGTCTCCTAGCTTAAGGCTTTTACGGTGGATCCGCTGTACACTGTGTTCCACAAGGACAATGTGCAGTTGTGACCACACCCGGCATTCTTCCCTAAGGTGGTTTCGGCCTTTCATGTTAACCAGGACATCTTTCTCCTGGTCTTCTTTCTGAAGCCACACTCAACGTGATGGGAGCAACATTTGCACTCCCTGGACGTCCGTAGAGCGCTCTCATTTTATATCGAGCGGACAAAACCATTTCTTAAAACGCCCCAACTCTTTGTCGCGGTAGCAGACCGAATGAAAGGCCTACCTGTTTCCTCTCAGAGGATCTCATCTTGGGTGTCGACGTGCATCCACACCTGTTATGATTTGGCTCATATTTCCCCAAACCACATCACCACGCATTCTACCAGAGCTCAGGCTTCATCTGCCGCCTTCCTGGATTGTATACCTACCCAGGAGATATGTCGCGCAGCTACCTGGTCCTCATTCCACACCTTTGCTTCGCATTATGGTCTGTTTCAACAGTCTAGAGATGAAGCAGCCTTTGGCTCAGCAGTTTTGCATTCTGCCACATCTCACTCCGGCCCCACCACCTAAGTAAGGCTTGGGAATCACCTAACTGGAATGGATATGAGTAAGCACTCAAAGAAGAAAAGATGGTTACTCACTTTTATAACTGTTGTTCTTCGAGACGTGTTGCTCATATCCATTCCAAACCCGCCCTCCTTCCCCACAGTCGGAGTAGCCGGCAAGAAGGAACTGAGGGGCGGTTGGGTTGGCAGGGGTATATATCCAGCGCCACTCCAGGGGGCGCCCAGCTGACCCACGGAGTGTTCCTAGGGTAAAAAGTCTTCCAACGAACGTGCACACGGCGCGCACACACCTAACTGGAATGGATATGAGCAACACATCTCGAAGAACAACAGTTACGAAGGTGAGTAACCGTCTTTTTCATCAGGTCATTCCATACAAAACACTTGTTCTCAGCAAGAGTCAAGTCCTGCAATTTAGCTCTGGAATACCAATTCAAGACGGATGGCAAATTCCTCTCAGATTAAGTCGTCCTCTACTGTACGTCAAAAGCTAGGGGCAAATGTTAAAATCTGTGGGCATGGAATCCGTACTATATATATTGAGTAAACATTCAACACAAGTAGGTAATGAGCACAAAAACTGAGCAAGTCTCTGCTGAACACTAGCTGTTTCCTGAGGGTACCAATACTCTGGAGTTTGTGGCTGGCCAAAGGAAGTTAATGCCTAGCAAAAGAACATTGTTAGCTTCAAGATCACATTCCTGTCAGGAGAGTTTTATGGCTATTTTGAGAGCTCTGACTCTGAAAGTCTTCCGATTTATTTGCCTTATTTTGGCAGCAATTTGTGTGTGGTTTCCCATTTGTATGGGGTTTTCCCACACAGCTCCTGGAGACAGGCCTGTAAAATGCCACAGAGATTGTCACGGGAGTTGAAGAGCAGATGTAGGATGAGAAACTCCTTTCAATATTATTGAAATGTCTGCTAGACTTGAAATCCTACAGTATTCCCTCATTTCCTGTCTCCTTAGGAAGGGAAAGACGGCACCTTATATGGCCTACGTCACTGGGAAGTTTCTTTAATAATAACAACGAACATAGCCATGTCTGTAAAGGGGAATTTGTTTTCAGGTTCCTAGAGAGCGAAGCAAACAGCAAGCGCAGAGGAAGCCAAAGGCAAGAGTGAGGCTAGGATGGGCAGGCATCTGGGTTAAACTGGTAGAGAATCCACAGCAAAGGAGCAATGCCATTCTCTGGCAATTGCCCTAACACCCTGCCCTTCCTTTTGTGGAGTGGACCCCCCCCAACAAACGGTATCACTGCTCCTCTCTGAAGGCAGCAGCTCCAATCTATGCAGTCTCTCCTTCCTTTACAGCAGCATCTTTTGTGGCTTTGTAGCCTGGGTTCCATCACCAGTGCTGAATTTGTGTGATTGAGCTACCAATCATTGCTTGCAGCCACATACGTGTTACAGAAAGAAAGAATACGTGAATGTCTATCTCAAACCCTCTGAGCTGAGTTTGAATGTAATACTTGGCAATCTGTGTTTCTGTCATTAAGGTTAATAATGAGCCCAGCATACTGTGTGCATTACGAGTTTTGGGAAACCCTGAAGGATGAGGTTTGGCTGAAGCTTGACAGTAAATTGATCAGGAATGCTTCCATAACACAGGAATGGTCATTCGAGAGCTCAGAGGCGCAGTGACCATTCAGCTGCTCTCAGAAACTGGGGCAAAGCTGCACTCAGGAAAAGACATAAAAGGGAAATAAATCTGCCTACATCCTAGTTGTGTATGCCACTCACAGCCGTGAACTTAATAGCAGAGGACTCCATGTCAGGAGAAGGATCCACCCAGGGGCCAGTGGTGCAGTGCTTCTAACTGCATAGAGCACATTCCACAGGGAGGGTCCAAAATAGCAGCACTTTATGGAGGGTGCTGGGGACCTGAACTTTACTTAACAAGCTGCTAGCCACTGAAGACAAGTCAGGGCGTTGCACAGCTAATAACGGTTGCATTGGTGCACCCCAGCAGAGAAGCAATGGTACCGTAAAGATGATGATACATGGAGTCATGGGCTCTCTTAAATGAGAAAGATTTACCAAAGAGAACAAGTACAAGCTATTGATCCAAACAAACAGGATTCCACACACCTTGAGCTCCAGCTTTGTCCTTTTTTTGTTGACCAACGTACAAATTCTGTCTGGTACTCTGTACAGCATACAAACACTTCTATGGATAAATCCACAAAGGTATTTAGGCTACTAACTGCCATTTTAGGCATTTAAGACCAAAAACTGGGTCTTCAAAAGCCCCACTCAGCTGCTACCTAACCCTGTTGGAACCTGTAGTCCCTAGATACCTACATTATCACTGGCGAGGTGTCCTAGGTGCTTACATTTCTGACAGCTGGCATGCGGAAAGCTGCTGAAGTTCTGACACTGCTGAGGTACTCAGTAGAATCCTCAAATTAGCCCTTTCCCCACCTGCTGGGCCTAACACAATAATCAACAGCGCTAATGCCCTTATACCACAGTGGCTTGAGCACTCCTTTAGAATGTGTGAAACCTGAGTTCAAATCCCCCCACTCTTTGGTGAGGAGTAGGGACTTAAATCCCCCCACTCTCTGGTGAGGAGTAGGGACTTAACATAGGAGGCCTGCTTCCTGTTGGGTACTCTGGGGTGTAGATTTCTCAGTCTCTCTTATTGAAGCTGTTCCACTTTATATCAAATATGTAAACATTCATCGGGTCAGAGAGAGAACGTGGCTGATTGTCCAACATAGTGGTTAGAGCTGCTTTCCTGACAGACCCAGGCTCCAGTCGTGCGCCAATGAATATTTAAGTACTTCACACAGTGGAACTGCTCCACTAGCCGTGATTGTGGGAGGTGGGAGACCCGCATTAGTGCTTTGCTCTGAATTAGGCGGAAGTAGGCTATGAACTGTTGACTCCTGCCTGAGAGCTCTAACCATGGGGCTATGACTTTGTAAGAGTGGTGGTGGCACAGCCACCTTGGCTTTTCTGGGAGAATGGACTGAGTTGGTTTAGGCACCTGCTCCAGGAGAGGGTTCACAGCTGTGAATCCCAGTTGGTGCTAGATGCCTCTCTCTGACCTGGACTTGGGCACCATTCTCTCTTTGATGGTTGGGGCTTAAGCCCCAGCCCCTCATCCAAATTTCCTATTGGCTGGCTTAGATGGCTTCTGGCTCAGTGTGCTGGCTTCTGTGACTCCCATTCATAGCCGCTTAGCTCTCCCACTACATTGTCTAGGTGGAGGCTGGGACGCCTAATTCGGGGCTGTGAATTCCACGAAGTGGCATTGTGCCTCAGGTTAGCTGTTGTAATACTGAGCAGGGGTCCCCTTTGTGGATCTGGCCCCTACTGGCAGCACACTACACTGCACGTTAATGTACCATTGCAAAGCCAAATGCTTGGTGTCTGCTGTTTTATTGTATCTAGGGATGGGCCACAACTATTTTGGAATCACTGGAATTGTTTCGAAGCCCCTTTATCCCCCAGGGAAAGCACCAAGTCCTCTTTGTTCCTATAGGATTGTTTGTGTAATTGCTCCATTTGAAAAGTAACCTCCAAAAACTTACTTTTCATTAAGAAAACACTCTTCAGAAAGCTCCCCCCAAGCATCACATTGTTCTGTATTTTATTCTTTGAAGGCTAAATTAAAGTTATTTTCTTTCTGTCGTGGGCGACCTCTACCAATCTGTAGGCCTTGTTCACAATGAACTATCTGTACCAAACCCCCAGACGCATGTAAAGATTCTTTTAAGTTATCTAATTTTGTTCTAATTCTGTTCACACAGGAACAAGGACTGATGGCACACATATTTGTAATGCGATTATCAGTCAGGTTTGACATTACTTCTGCCCTGATGTATTTTACTGTCTCTTCTTTACAGCACAAAGAAGAGACTATGCTGAACAAAGGGCCATGCTAATATAGAATTGCAAGGAGTGATACAAGTTGGGCATCCGTTCTGAGACGCGGGTACCCTAACAGGGAGGACTGGACAGGTCTGTACACTCTGTATATCATTCTAATGACACAGTCGTGTAGCAGTACCAGAGAACTGCGTTACTCTCCAATTTTTTCAGTAATGGGCTATGGTTTGATCTACACTTAAAAGGAGGTTGACATAGCTATATTGGTCCACAGTGTGAAAAAAAACCACACCCCAGTGCAGACACAGCTATGTCAGTGGTAGATGCAGGGCCGGCTCCAGGTGTTTTGCTGCCCCAAGCAGCCAAAAAAAAACAAAAACCGCAATCATGATCTGCAGCAATTCAGTGGGAGGTCCTCCGCTCCAAGCGGGAGTGAGGGACCCTCCGCCGAATTGCCGCCAAATAGCTGGATGTGCCGCCCCTCTCCGGAGTGGCTGCCCCAAGCACCTGCTTGCTAAGCTGGTGCCTGGAGCTGGCCCTGGGTAGATGGCTTCCATCAGTGTAGCTACCGTGTTTGGGGAGGTTCCTACACTGACACAAAACCTCTTCAGTTGGCGTAGGCTGTGCCTGCACTATGGTTTATGCCAGCATAGCTACTGTGATGTAGCTGTGCTGGGGTAGGATAGACATACCCTAAATTTTTATTTCTTATTCCTCCTCCCTCCCAAACACAGTCAAATAGGAGCTGATTCTGCTCTCATTAAATCAATAGCGAAACTCCCATTAATGTCAATGGTGTAGGATAAGTCCTATAATTAGGAACATATTGTTAATAATAATAATAATTGTGTTTTTATTATCATAGTGCTAGAATCCCAGTCATTGGCTAGGACCCCATGGTTTCAGGCACTGTACAAACACAAAACCAAAAGGCAGTTCCTAGCCCAAAAAATATACAACTTCAATATAAGACACGAAACCACAGGTGTACAGAGATAGACAAGAGAGTACAAAGAACAATGAGACGAGTGGTTGACATGATTAGCTGTGGTTTCAGCACAGCAGCAGCCTAACTGTTGTCAAGTTTTTTGTAGGCATTCTGACAAAGGAATGTTATTTTGAAGGTGGATAATGAGATTGTTTTGAGGATGTTTATAGGAGCTCCAGCCAAGCACAAGGAGAAGGTTGGGAGAGAGCACAAAGGGGCTTGTTTGAAAATGTAACAAGTAGGTGATGGAAACCGGCATGATGGGTCAATTGGAGGCTGAAGTTTACCTCTTGATAGTGATAGGTAGGATAGAGATAAGCCTTGCTCAGACCACTAGGACATCTAGTTTGATGGCCTGACTCCAGCAGTGACATGATGCACCCCAATGGCCCATAGGGAAATTCCTTCTATTAGGGCCTGACTTATGCCTGAAAGCATGAAATCTTATATCCCTTAGGATAAAAAGTTACATTGTGGATGTTCACATTCTCTGTAAAAATGCCTAAGCTGTTCTGAACCCTACTAAATTCTCAGCCTCCATGATATCTTGTGGCAGCGAGTTACACAGGCCAATTGTGCATTAAGTCCAAAGTACTTCCTCTGGTCATTTTTCGGCTTGGTTCCATTTAATTTTATTGACTGTCTCCTGGCTGTTGTATTCTGAGACTGAATATTGACTTTGGCTGGATCTGCTGGGCATTCAGTCCTTGTGAAAAACAGATTACTCTATTAGGTGCCTCAGTTAGGGAAAGAAAGGCCAAATTTGAGTGGTGTTGTGACCCTATGTGCCAGGTCGCTGTTTCCTCTGAGAAAGATTGATTCCCCTCCTGTCCTCCCGGTTGAGAACCTCTGCATTATCACAGTGCAATGGGAGCAGGGCTGGTGCAAGGATGTTTCGCACCCTAGGTGAAACTTCCATCTTGCACCATCCCCCTGCCCTGAGGCACCCCCCCCACCCCAGCTCCCCCTGCTTCGCCTCCTCCCCAAGCACGCCATGGCTGCCTCACTTCTCCTGCCTCCCAGGCTTGCAGCGCCTAAGTTGATTGGTGCCGCAAGCCTGGGAGGCGGGAGAAGTGAAGCAGCTCACTCCTGCCCCGCCTCCTCCCCAAGCACGCCATGGCTGCTTCACTTCTCCCGCCGCCCAACTGAAGCAGCCATGGCATGCTTGGGGAAGAGGCAGGGCGAGAGTGAGCTGGGGCGGGGAGTTCCTCTGTGTGCCGCCCCTCTTCCTTACTGTAGGCGGCCCTCACCGCGCTCCCCTGCTCCAGCTCCTTCGCCTAAATGCCATTGGCGATGCGGGCGGCTGAAGATCCAGCCACCACGATCGCTGCTGAAGAAAATGGCGCTCCCCGATTCCTAGTGGTCGCCTAAATGGTTGCACCGGCCCTGAATCGGAACTGATTGCACGGGGGTAAATAATCACACCACCTGTGAGGATGTTGAGAATCAAGCTCTGAGTTTCATTCACCAAGCTAACCTCAGCCTCTCATGTGACCCACTTGTAACAGGGACAGGTTGTCACATCAGCTGCAGAAATGGAACAAGCGAAATAAACAGTGCAGGACTCTATGGTGGAAAATGATCTAAAGCAAAAGGGTTCTTTATTTTAAGTCAGGGCCTGATTAGCTGTTGGATTACTCCAGTTTCATGCTGATATAATTCCATTCACTGCAAAGGAGTTACTCTTGATTTACATCAGCAGGCATGAGATGATCAGTCAGGATAACCGTTTTCCCATGACATTACACAGATGTTAACTAGTAATCCAAAGGACCTTCTTGAACTGGTTTTACACTGGTGTAATCTCATCAATTAAAATGGAGTGACTCCTGATTTACACTAGTGATTAGTAAGAGATAAATCAGGCCCATGGCCATTCTAGCTAGCAGGGCTGAATCGTGAAATCATACGCATAACATGACTGTGTTAAACCAGTCTTGAAGCATTCGATCTCCATCACAGTGAGAATGCATCCCCTGCTGCTGTTCATTGTTTTTATCAGATTCATTAATCAAGGTCTCCTCGACACCCAAAGCTATTCCGCACTTAGTGGTAGATGTTATATATGTAGCAAAAGCAACATGTCATGAATATTTCATGGCCCTTTCAAGGCTACACTGTACGAGCAGTTCCACCCGACCCATCCAGGCACACCAAACGTGCACCTGTTTTCAACACACACCGTAAATTATCACAGGCTAGGGAGAGACATGTAAATCATTACAATCCTCCTGCTATGGAAATTAGGGGAAGGAAATTGGCATAATAGAACCGCACGTCTTCAGATGTTTCTACCATCCGGAGAAGCAAAAGTGGAAAAACACAGCCAAGATCTGCCATTGACTGAAAAATGCTTATTGCTATTACAGTACGAACCATCCAGCCAAGAGCATGGCCCCATGGTGCCAGGTGTTGGAAGAGATAGTCCCTGCCCTGAGGAACTTACAGTCTAAACAGACAAGGCAGACATGAGGTGAGAGGGGAAACCGAGGCGCAGAAGGGGGAAATGAGTTGCGCAGGGTCACCCAGTCGGTCAGATAGACTCGCTTATACACTTTATCGTGATGTATTTCCCCAATGGACAAAGTGGACCATGCTGTTGGCTCAGCAGTTCACACGTCACTGCTAGAGCAGGAGTAGGTAGCGCGTGTCCCACCTGTATCCCAGGAGCAGCCAGGAGGCCAGTCATGTTTGACTGGAGGGGTTTGTCAGTCCCTGGAGAGAGAGGCACCACCATGCTAGCGTCCAGTTTGCAAAGCAGCGTTGCCGGTTGCTGGGCACCAGGTGGCTTCATGCTTTTGGAGATCAAGACAGGGAGCCTCTCTGACCACCACCCCAACGGGAGATGTGCACAGCCCTAAGGCTGTGGTGGTGGCTATACAACAGCAATGCTTGTGCTCGGCAGAGTAAAGAGCACTGCCCTCTCCCACCCGCGACTCAAACTCACAGCCCGTTTATCTGGACACTCGTGGGACCAGGACTCAGCCCTTAACATCTGCCTCTGAGAAGCAAAGGCCACTTGGTACATTGAGCAGTGGCAGAGTCCTGATGTCCAGATGGGTCCACTTCCTGGGGCATGAGAGGGCGTGGATAGAATGAGCATAGGAGAAGCAATGGCATTGCCAACAATGGCTGCTAGATCCCCACCAAAACCATTAGCTACAGCTCTTGCGTGGGAGCTATTGAGGCAGTGAGATTTATACCAGGTGCCCCAGATCTGCCTATTCGCAGAGGGCCAGATTCTGCCACTCTCACCAGAATAGTTTATAACCTTGCAAATAGCCCCTCTGAAATCACTGGGGCTAATCTCAGAGAAGGTCCTACCAGCATGAGTAAAGAGCTAGGCCCATAACAATTATTTGCCAGATCCAATTTATGCCAGCATTGGGGTAAATCAGCATCGCTCCATCTGGCCATCAGTGGGCCAGATCTCCAGCTGGCATGTCATAAACAGATAGCTACGGGTTAATGTTTCTTTCACCTATAAAGGGTTAACAAAGGGAACCAAACACCTGACCAGAGGACCAATCAGGAAACCGTATTTTTAAAAGCTCAGGGAGGGAATGTTTGGGTCTGTGTCTTTTGTCTGTCTCTCGGCTATGAGAGGGGGCTCTCTCTCCTCAAAACTTCTAATCTTCAGTTTCCAAGTTTGTAAGTACAAATGTAGAAACAATAGGCTTTTATGTTTTTTGTATTTACATGTGTGTAGTTGCTGGGATGTTTAAATTGTATTTCTTTTGAATAAGGCTGTTTATTCATATTTTTCTTTTAAGCAATTGACCTGTATATTGTTATCTTGATACAGAAAGCATTTTTATGTCTTTCTTTCTTTTTATTAAAGCTTTTCTTTTTAAAACCTGTTGGATTTTCTTTTCTAAGTGAGGCTCTAGGGGATAGAAATCCCTGTGCCAGGATATTCGCGTCTCTCTCAGGGAAAGAGTGGGAAGGGAAAAAGAAGGAGGGGGGAAGTAAATTGCCCTCTCAGTTTTGTAATTCAAGGAGTTTAAGTACAGTAATCTTCCAGGATAAACACGACCGGAGGGGAAGCCTGGGGAGGAAGTAAAGAGAAGACAAGGGGAGCCGCTACCTCGCGGCAATCGTTCGTATGATTTCGCACCTTAACATGTGGTAAGACGTCAGGGCATCTGAGTCTTGGGGTCCCCCAGGGAAGGTTTTGGGGAGACCAGAGTGAGCCAAACACTGGAAATTTTTGGCTGGTGGCAGCTCTATAAGATCCAAGCTGGTAATTAAGCTTGGAGGTTTCATGCAGGCCCCCACATTTTGGACTCTAAGGTTCAGAATTAGGAATTATGCTTATGATATGGCATCAATCAAAGTAGCTAGATTCAAGTCAGTGAAGCTAAGCTGATTTATACCAGATGAAGATCTGGACCCATCTGTAAACCTGAATCAGCAGTTTATGTTTTGTGCATAGCTGTTAGAGTCCAGCATCAATTAGCCACTGTGCTTCCTAAAACGCTGTCAGGTGAAAAAAAGTATCTTACTCAAATGAGCTCTTTATATTCTGTTTTTGCACAAAGCTATCTGGACAGCAATTAAACTGCACTGTACCCAAGTAAAAGAAAATGTTTTTTGTTGGCCATGTAATCAGAAGAGTGGGATGATAAGTCATTCTGCATGCACACTGTTTCTGCTTACAATTCAGGGCTCTCATTAGAGAGATTTCATTTGGCCTTTCATTAGTGACATTTCCAGCTTTTCCTGATAAGTCTTAAATCATCCTTTCTCCACACTAATACTGATGACTCCCTCTAGAACCTGCCCGATAGCCTATCGTCAATAGCCATCGAACTTGTTGCGGAGAAGTGGGAGACATAAAATAATGTGAGCTTTAATCATTCCTGCACTGGACTCCAAAATATGAAAACCAGCAGCTAGTTAATGAATGGTGATGAGACAAAAGCTTTGACAAAATGATCTTGCATCTCAGAGAATTTTGGCTCAAATAGTGCAGTGACGTGGATAGACTGATACGCCAGAGACAACGTTAGTCCGTTGCTAGATGGTTGCCTGGTCGATCGTGTTTACATGGTCTGTATGTTCTCTAATCCTGACCCTTTCTTCCTTGGGAGTAATAATAGGCACATTTAGCCCGTGATTGCATGTGTGTGTGTGTGTAGAAATCTGCCAAACCAACAGCTCTGTTTTGGAGCTCTCAGCTGGTGTCACTGTAGGTCTTTGGTGGCCCCTGTCCATCTCTGCTGTGGAGACCTGGCCCAACCGCCACAGAGTGCAGGAGGCTCTAGACAGTCAGAGCCTGCTGGGGATCTTTCCCCAAGGCCTGGGAAGTGAGGACAGTGGGAGAGTAATGGGGCCAAATTCAGAAGTGATGCCTAAGGGGCTATAAGTTAGAACTTCTTACATTCTCCCAGGCCCTCTTATAGTCACCCAGACCCAGCACCAGCTTTAGGAACCGACTTCAGGGAGGACACCAACATTTGGGAGTAACACATCATCACGTGAGGGTGCTGAACCCGGGTTAGGTTTGGTGGTTTTTTGACTTGCATCTTTCAGTGGGGGTATGTGCTGAAAATGTCTTCTGCCCTGGGCAGCAAAACACCGACAACCGACCCTGCTCTGACCCCCTTCCACGTTCTCTGGCTGCCTGATCTACCCCAAATCACTTAGGTGCTTTCGCTGTTCTCCTGCTCCCCAGACAGCGAGCTGTGCCAGGCAGGCACCACATGTGTTGCATGTGGAGCACAGAAAACCCTGGCATCGGTTAACTGCTAATGTAAAGCATGAAATGGGACCCCTGAAGTTGAACGTCTATATTTTATCTCACACCCAGGTTGGGCTCAGTAGGCCTATGCCATGCATGCACACCATGCCGTGTGGATAGCAGCCTTGCTGCTGCATCCTTTCCCTGTTCTGCCCCTGGATATAGCATTAGCCTTCCGAGAGCTCGAAATCCTAATGTCTGAGTTACAAACCATTTCGTCCCGATACGCATTAGCCTGGAGAAAATTGCTGCTGCTCTCAGGCCTCACGAGGACAGGCTGAAGTATATCAGTCATGCATCTTCTTTCCAAGGGATCAGCATGCATGTCACTCAGAAGAGAATAGTAAATATGGGGGTGATTGAGCCTCATCTACCTGCCAGAGGCCCTGCCTGTGAGCGACCTTTGGATGTCCACACACTTCGCCTGCACACAGTCACTAGTCAATCAAGAGCTAGCCCATGTAACTAGGAATAGATTTTTGTTCTTGCAGATTAACCCAGACCTGGCTGCTTATTCCCTCCTCATCTGGATACAAGCAGCACTCAAGATGAGCTGATCTGCAAAGCATGCATCTATCTGGGTGTGATGGGTTATCCCTCACTCCAGGGTGCCACCTGATGTACTGGGGTACCACTGAGCAAGCCTATTCCACCAGCTCAGGCTCCCTTACACTGCCCTGCTGAGACAGGCACTGAAGCCTCCTCCAGCAAACACACAGGTAGGACCACACCCAGCAGCAGAAAGACAGACAGTGAGATCAGCTCTGCCTGGGAAGACTCAGCTAGGGGATTGCTCAGCACTCAAGTGCACTCCCCCTCTGGAGAGTAAACCCAAAATTGTCTTGTCTTGCGCTGCACAGAGAACTGCACAGCTGGACGCTCATTGAAACTCGCTCCCTCCCTCAATGTGGAGAAAGATATGCACAGCTTCCACAAACTGGTTTAGAGAAAATAAAAACAAGTTTATTAACTACAAAAGACAGAGATTTTAAGTGATTATAAGGGATAGCAAACAGGTCGAAGATGATTACGGAACAAATAAAACGAACACACAAACTAAGCGTAATACATTAAAGAAGCTTATGCTGAAATAAATGTGTTAGTCTCTAAGGTGCCACAAGTACTCCTGTTCTTTTTGCGGATACAGACTAACACGGCTGCTACTCTGAAATGTGGTTACAAGCAGTAATTCTTCTTTGAGTGTTTGCTCATGTCGATTCCAAGTAGGTGTGTGCACGCCGCCTGCACAGTCCTTTGGAAGGTTTTTCCCCTAGCAGCACCTGTTGGGTAGGTTGTGGGGCCCCCTGGAGTGGCACCTTCATGGCAGTGAATATAGGTCCCTACCGACCCGCCGTCTCCCCAGTTCCTTATTACCACCAGTGATAGTCATTGGAAATGCAATCGCTTGCCTTCCCCATGTCTTGTAGTTAGCCTTTGTAAATAGTTTTCTAGTTATAGTGGTTAGTAGTTAGTTAGATAGGAATGGGTTTTTTTTCCCCACATCAATTTGGTCCCCCTTTGGGGTTCAGGGCATGCCTCAGTCCCAAGGGTTTAAGTCCTGCGGGACCTGCAACAAACCCATGCCAACAGGCAACCCCCATGACTTTTGTCTCAAGAGTCTGGGGGAAGAGCACCAGACAGAATGGTGCAGGATTTGTAAAAGGTTCCGACCAAGAACCAGAAAAGAGCAGGACTTCAGGCTCAAACAGATCCTGGTGGAGGCAGCCTTCTGTCCCCAACCTGCTTCAGGCTGACAGGATCCGGCACCGAGCATCTCAGTGCAGAGTGCTCCGGCCTCCATGCATGAAATAATGTCATGGAAGGACTCTGGCCAAAGAGACCCTCAGCACTGGCGCTTCCCGGCACCGAAACCTGTGCTGCACTCCCCGGTGCTGCACAAGTATAATAAGAAGGTGGACAAGGGGTGCTTGCCTGCACTGAGAGCAACCGCATTGGACAATGTAGCTGGAGTGTGTTGCAGTTGCAGACCGGATGAAAGGCCTTCTGGTCTCGTCCCAGAGGATTTCATCATAGATCACGTCTTGCATCTGTGCATGTTATGATCTGGCAAAAGTACTGCACCCTGCATTCCACAAGAGCCCAGGCCTCCTGGGCAGCATTCCTGTCCCAGATCCTGATCCAGGAGATCTGCAGGGCAGCGACATGGTCCTCAGTTCACGCTTTTAACTCTGTGGCAAAGTACCTGCCTCTCCTTTTGTTAGCTCAGTCCTTCTTAGCCTCGGAGAGACAGGCTTGGGCAAAGTAAAAGAAAAAAAAACCTTCCCAATCTCGCAGGGCCTGGCTGATCCCTTCTCAGCCAGCCCCTTGCCCTAGTTTCCTCTCCTTCTGGGGAGAATGCAATCTGCCTCGCAGGAAGAGTCTCAGAGTTCAGCTGCCCCTACTTGCTGGCAGCTACTCTGCTTCTCTCTTCCTTCCTCTCCCTTGCTTCCCTGCCAGGGAGGATTTAAAAAGGTCTCCGGCAATTGGGGCCAGCTGAACCTAATTAGTTCCCTGATAACCCCTGTCCCAGCTGAACCTTATTCCTCCAGGGCTGAGCCTTCCGGGACCAATTACTACCCCTTTCCTGGTAGCTAATTGTCCTGAGTTTGCCACAACTCTCATTATGCAGTTACCCAGCATGCCAGAGACAATGTAGCATTTGGCAGAGTGGTGCTCCAGTCAGATTTCCATAACTCCGACCCCACCTCCTGGGCAGGGCTTGGGAGTCACCTAACTGGAATTGACACAAGCAAGCCCTTGAAGAATAAAAACGGTTGCTCACTTCTCATAACTGGTGTTCTTTGAGATGTGTTGCTCATGTCCATTCCAAAACCCGCCCACCTTCCGCTCCATTGAAGTAACCGGCAAGAAGGAACTGAGGAGGTGCCGCGTTGGCAGGGACCTATATATGCCGCCATGAAGGTGCCACTCCAGGGGGCTCCAGAGCCAGCCCGACAGGTGCTGCTAGGGGAAAAAACCTTTTGATGACAGTGCATGCGGCGCGCACACACCTAGTTGGAATAGACATGAGCAACACATCTCGAAGAACGACAGTTACAAGAAGGTGAGTAACCGTTTTTTTCCAGCCAGTCCTACTGCTTGGGCACCCAGTGGAGCAGTACAATGGCAATAGACACGCTGAGTATTATGTTGTACAATCGATTTCTACATCTCTCTAGCTGAGCTGCTATGATTATTCTTAAAGAAGGATCTAGAGGCTCCAGTGGGCTGGGCACTTTATAGATCCATAGTAAGAGACAGTCTCCACCCCAGTCTGAATAGACAAGGCAGATAGGGTGGGGGAAAGGAAGTGTTATCCCTCATAAACAGCATAGAGAGATGAAGTAACTCACCCAAGGTCACACACGAAGCCTGTGGCAGAGCTAAGAATCATTGAGTGGTGCCCCGTCAGCATTGTGGATCTGAAATTCTGAAAAGTGTGTGTTAATAAAAAGGCAATGTTGGCAGTACGTCACTTGGAGGAGGGGGAAAATTAAAATAAAAGTTGTGATTGCAACACTAACCGACAGGGACAAGCCAGTAACACTATCTGATCAGACTGCATATGAAACCCAGATATTTCCCCTTCAGAAGGCTTAACAAAAAAGGCACTGAAAGAAAACTATCCTCTGATATTTTCCCTGTAAGATGAGTTAAATAATAGAGATGAAAGAGGAAGCACAATTGGGTTAGCATTTCGGACCGGCATCATTTTTCTTATGAAATAGATCTAGCTGGAAAATGGCAAGTTAAGGATTTCTTGACGCTCTTCTCTGAGAGACTGCAGGCGGGAGAACAGCTCGAGAGTTGGTCACAGATCGAGGAAAATCAGGTTAAAAGAATATTGGGAATAGCTCTTACATGAAGAGGGGATCAGAGTGAAGAGTGGCACACTGGGGCAGCCTACCTGGGGACTGCCAGGGACGGTTTGGAAGGAGACAGATAACACCCAAGGAGAAGGGGACTTGATTGAGACATGCCTGGAAGGCTAAGCCATGAAGAGGAAAGTACTGCAGCTCCCGGAGCACAAGGCCACTGAGCGAGTGATGGGACGACAGGTTGAGCAACCACAGGCAGGGGGCATCAAGAGCATGTGGCGAGCTAATCCACAGATGCAGGAACTGGGGGTGCTTCAGCACCCTCTGGCTTGCAGTGGTTTCCATCATATCCAGGGTTTACAGTTTGGTTCAATGGCTCTCAGCACCTCCACTATACCCATTGTTCCAGCCCCCCTGAGCTAATCCTCAGATGGGCCACTAGGAGGAAAGAGAGCCCCTGTTACAGGGGCCCATAGCAATTCACCCCAGCCTATGAGCACAGCGCAGTTCACTTCCTATGCCACTGCAAATGCTGAGTCAAGTGGAAAGCCCTCCACTAAAGAGCACTTACCAACTCTACAGTCCATTGGCATAGATATTAAACAGGAGAAGCTCAATTATCTGTCTGAGGTGGTGGGAGGTGGGACCCAGTGAGTAAACCTGGGGTAATCAAGAGTTTTCTGTTGATATCATTGAGTGACATGACCCTGTTTCACATAACTGAGACATAATCTAATACAGAAACAAGAGCTGGAGTTTCATACTATTTGGTACATAGGACTAGAGTGTGACTTTGGCCACAAGGCAATAAGAGACTATAATGCTCCTGTGCAGGCTCCCCAGACCTAGGACATGAACGTGCATTGAAAGGCAACTTGTTTAAAACTTGGAAACGCTATTATACCCGACAAATCCCCCAGTCTAAGTGAGAAGCACGGAGCAACTTGTGCCCTTCAAAGGCACAATTCCTTTTCTGTGCTGATGCTGGAGTGGTGCAGCTATGCACTGCCTCACACACACAGCTTCTGACAAACCTTAACATCTCTGCCTCAGCGTCTGGGCTGTGCAGTGGGGCTATTACTTGCTTGCCTGCAGGGAGGGTGGCTTCCTTAGTGATAACTTTTACATGTGAAAAGTGCTAAGGTGTAAGTGTAACTGGTAGTGTGAACAGTCCCTTTATGGGCTGAACTTCCCAACCTTTGTTCTTATGCACAGCCAAGTGGAACCTGGTACAGAATAAAGCCAAGCTCTTGCAAGCAGCATAAGCCCTGAGCGCTCACCAGACCCCAGTTATTAGATGCTTCTTCCTGCTCGGTGAGCCTTCACTACGTTCTAAAAGCTGCTAACCAGGCAGTAGGGATGATACAGAGCTGCTGTGTATCTGTAGCCAAGGCGGGCACACCCACGAGACGGGCCGGAACACACAGCAGGATGCACGGAATCGTTCAGTTTATTACGATCAGAGGGACTGGCGCACCGTTTTAGCTCCCCAGAAGAGGGCCAGAATGGCAGTGTGGAGTGTTCCAGCACAACTCGAGCACTGAGAGACAAACTCTTTCCTATAGCATTTTTAATAACCATCCTAGCTACTAAACTCCAAACGATACCGAGCTGCATCCCCCCAGCAGAACAATAAACTCTGGGGCTGTGTTAAATGCAGGGGACGGTGCTCACTCAGTCTCTGTCTTTGATTCCCGACAGCCTGTGGACCATTGTAAATTCATCACGCTAATTATTGATGCACTCTGCAATTTGCCTACTGGTGCTAGGCTGCACTCTCCAAGGACCCGTAAATCAGATTAACGAAGGGCAGGCTGAGCTGAACCCCCCGCCCTGCGTGCTAGGTTATTGATCTGAAATGACAATATCTCAGTCGTGAAACCCAAGTCAAGAGCTCCTTCGTAGCAACGACTTCTGTTCAGAGAGAGGGATGGAATGAAGGAAGCAGGGGAATGACAGCTAAAGAACCCCAGCGATGCATGAGCTTCTCCAGACACCAGCGGCCTGGCTCTTAGTTCTACACCGTGGGCTGGCTCTGCAAAGGGGACATAGATTCAGAGTTGCAGCACCCTGCCATTGAATAGAATCCACAACCCTGAGCTGCCCAGGCTCCCGATGCCGTAGGGAGTTAGGTGCCTGAGAGTGGGGTTCAAGGGAGCCAGAGCAGGGAGCCCAGCTAATCTCACCAGGGAGCAGCCCAACCCCTCCTCTCAAAGGGAGTTAGGCACCGAAGGCTGGGTCAGAGGGAGGCGCCTCACTCCCCGCAGGTGTCACTGCAGCAGGCCCTCTCCTGGCATTAGGGGCCGACAGCCAGGGCAGTGTTTTTTCAGGGAACACTGAGGAAGAGGAGATGGTGGTGCCCGCTAGTCCAGCAGTTAAAGCACTCGCCCAGGATGTGAGACCCAGTGCTCAATTGCCCCTTCTGCCTGATGTACAACCGGGATTGAATGAGTGTTCCCCACCTTTCAGGAGAGGGCTTCAGCTACACAGATATGCTGGGCGGGGCAGTCTGTCCTGTTGGAGCTGCTCCTCACTGGGGTAGGGAAGCGTGAGCGTGGCCTTCTGGCCTAGTGATTTGGGCTCTCGCCTTGGATGGAGGGGACACATTTTTGTTCCAATTACTATTTAATTGTTTATGCAAAGTGGGGCAGCTTTTCTGGGAGAGATGCCACCACCCCTCCCTCCCGCCCTGAATTCCCCCCAGCCAGGCTTGGCAGGGAGTTTGTTCTTGGGGGAATGTCGGTGAAGACTGATTTCGCTGCACACACACAAACCAATGAAAAATATTTCCACGGATAATACAAAGCTGCAGGCAGGCAAAGCAATACAATCGCAGCTTGAGATCATTCCGGAGTTTGATGGAAGGACGATTGCTTTGTATACTTTTGACACGTGAGGTTGACAATTAGCTTTTTAGTGGTTCTAAAGCATTAACTTTCTGCATCTCAGCGTCTACTGTCATTAAGGAATTGTTGTTTGAGGCCCCTGCATTGTTTAACCTTCCCTATAATTATGCACAACAGTGAAAATTTAAATGGATAAAAATTGAAATAATTCTTAAAAATAAACATCGTCAAAATTATAGCGCAATAAAAATCGAATATGCCGACCCTCCGCAGAGCCCAGCGACTATGGCACATGCCTCAGAGGTGGGAGCTGTGGGTTCAAATCCCTCCTCCGTGCCCGGCAGAGGGGGAGGAGTTGAATGAGGGTCCCCCATGTCACTGAATGCGCTAACCACTGAGATCAAGGCTGCAGGTTGAAGCAGGGTTCCTTTCCTTTGGCATTTTGTACAGGCCAAGTCTGTGAGGTGCCTTTGAGAATACCCACAGGGTCAGAGCAGTGAGGGGGAGCAAAGAGTCTGAGCATCCTGCTGCGGCTGGGGCATGAGCTAGGTGCCGGGTTTGGGGAGGGATGTCTACTGTGGAGTTTCAGATCACCTGTGCACCTGCCCAGCAACAGACTTGTAGGTGTCTAGGAGACTTTATTGGCAGAACCGAAGATGTTGAGGGACTTTAGGGTTCGTCACCAAGCTGGAGACTGTTAGACTAGCAGGATGTTTCGTGGCAGAAAACCTATCATCAAACCTGGCTTGTTTTTAGCTCTGCTCTGAGTCTTATTCTGGGTATCTTTGTGGTTGCCATGTCCTACCTGGTGAACGGAGGAGCTTGGACAAACATGGATGCACATGCAGATGCAGCCTAGTCCTGACCCAGTCAGGGCTTTATGAGCTAGAACCTGGATGTTAGATTGGGGTTGGTCCTAAAGGAGGGGTGAGAGGTTGGGATCAGGCAAGTCATTTGCAAGATTGTTAAAGCAGGTTTCTTAAGATTTGGCTGAAGCATTGTGGACATCAGATATTTGGGTACAGGGCCGCCAGTGAAGAATGCACTACAAATATCAGCCAACAGGAGTCCCAGCTGACCGTCACTAGATTTCAACAACCAGCGAGCAGAGTCTAACTCATACAGGATGGGCTAGTTGTCCTTCAGACTCTATTGTTGTGTTAGCGAGAGAGGCTCAAATTCTGTAATGAGGGTGCTTTTTGCTGTCTTTTGTCCCTGATCAGTTCTCCTTTAGCTCCATTATTTGTTCAGAAAAGTGAGACATGAGCTGGGAGTAGGACTTAGATCTGGGAATTGGTCAGGGCAGTCTGGGTTTATAGCTGGTTGCCTGTTTGGAATGATGTCTTCTGGCCATATAAAATGGTAGCATTTATAGGGAGGAAAGTAAGGTTCTCTTGGCTTCTGTTATGGCTGTGGTGTCTTTCTGCAGAAAATCCTTGTGTTGCTGCCATAAAGGATCAGAGAGGGTCTTGCACCAATGGTATCTTAGTCAGCTGCCTACACCCTTGAGAACTGAAATGCCCTCATGAGATGTACGTTGATCCTTGAGATGTACTTTTATACACTGCTGAAAAGAAGTCATTATAATCTGAATTTTAACACAGCTCACGCTTCATTAGACATTCAAAAAGCCTTAAATATAATACCTAGCTCTTATATAGCACTCTTCATCTGTAGGTCTCCAAGCACTTGATAAAGGTCCCAGCAAGTTAACAGGGCACTCTGCTTTCAGGGGATTGTATATTGTAACTAAGCTGCCTATAACTGCAAAATCATATTGTCCATTAAACAAAACCATTATTATTTAACATTACACACGCAAAGCTATGTGAAGGTTATACATTAGTAAGGTTGCAAAGTCAAGCACTCTAGAGCTGGGAAATGCCAAAATGAAGGTTACCTGTGCAATCTTAATTTGGCCACCGTGTGCATATAAATTTAAGAAACAGTCTTTAAGTGCATGATCACGTACCAGTTCTTCTTCGAGTGCTTGCTCATATCCATTCCAGTAGGTGTGCGCGCGCCGCGTGCACGTTCGTCGGAGACTTTTACCCTAGCAACACTCGGCGGGCCGGCAGGTCGCCCCCTGGAGTGGCGCCGCTACGGTGCCTGATATATACCCCTGCCGGCCCGTCGCTCCTCAGTTCCTTCTTACCGCCCGTGTTGGTCGTTGGAACTGTGGAGCGCAGCCTAACTGTTTCTCCACCTCCCTAGCAATTCACTCGTTTTCTCTTGAATTTTGTATATAGTTGAACTTTTAACAGTAGTTAGT